>NC_059433.1:22184666-22200861 GCF_021028975.2 Sphaerodactylus townsendi | reverse complement strand
AAGAAGAAGAAGAAGAAGAAGAAGAAGAAGAAGAAGAAGAAGAAGAAGAGGAGGAGGAGGAGGAGGAGGAGGAGGAGGAGTAGGAGTTTGGATTTATATTCCCTCTTTCTCTCCTTTAGGAGACTCAAAAGGGCTTACAATCTCCTTGCCCTTCCCCCCTCACAACAAACAAGACATGTACTTCCTGATCCTTTGTAATTCTGAGGAGTGGAATGAGCAATTAACCTTTATTATAATAACACAATAGCAGCATACAATCAAACCCTTTGTGCACAGAGGGCTCCAGAATCTCCTTACAATCCCCATTCCAGAACAGTACAACACTGCATACATTGTGATGGTCCCACTTTCGTTTGTCCCCCCAGCTATGATAAGAATGAGGAGACCGCCTGCCCCAGGGCAATCAAATATGACAATAGCGAACCTGAGATACTGGCCTGTTCACCTAACAGACACACTGTCAATGTGGCCTGTCGATTTTTAAACCCAGAACCTGACGTCATTAACAGGCAAGCCAGACCTTTCTACAAACCTGGAAAATGCTTTAGGTTTGCAGAAAGATTTGAAACTGTAAAAAGCATGTAGGGGTGAGGGGTTAAAAAACCCAAAATGTTCAAAATGAAGAAGTGAAACTGGTTTCATGCTTAGTCATCAGTACAGTAGAACCTCATATTTGTGAACAATTCTGAAGCCCTTGTCCAATTCCGCTCGCTTTTCTTTGCATGTTTTAGCTCCTCACAGTCTACTGAGTAAAGATCATTCTGTATGCCTTCATTCATTCCCCATCCTTAGCATCAGCCACATGCTTAAAATTCAGACTTTTTCACTATTTTAATCTCCAGGCCATCCCAAACAGACTACTTAGCTGCATATCTTAGCGGTGATTTGGAATATTAGTCAAGTCCAGTTTAACAGAAACAAAACATCCATACAAACATCAAAAAAGAAAGACAGTTATTGACTTATTTCTGCATGCATACAGCCAAGTATTCCAAAACATAAAGATATATTGATCGTGAAATGAAATAGGGCAAGTAAAATACTAGTTGCATGTTTTACTTATAGGATCCTCTCAGCAGTAACAACAGGTAGTGCAACAATTACTGAAGGGTTTCAAGAAAAAAAGGAGACATTGTGATGTATAAGGAACCCCCCCCCAAAAGACAAATAGTAAAAAAACATACATTCTCCCCGCACCCCCAGCTTTGAAAGGAAGGGGCTCTGAATACCTTTTCCCGAGGAATTTAGACACATATCTGTTGTGGGAAGTGAATATAAGAAAAATACCATGGGTTTGGAGAGTATGAGGGGAAAGGCCATATATTTCAAGAAAGAATATTGTTTACAAGGAGTGTTAATAGGTTTCAGGGGAAATGTTAATTTTTTTTTTCCTAGGCCGAAATAGCTACTGTAAGTTTTTTAATGGTTAATCATTCATTCTTGAATTTTTATATTAAGCATTTCATATTACTTTATTGACTTAACTTTTATGCTCTTCTTCATTTTGACAGTAAAGAATGACCAGGCAATACTCTTTGAAAATTGGAGGCCATTTGCAGCTGCTCTCTGCTGAGGGAAGTGAATAATAGGGTGCCCTCAAGGAATTTCAAACGTATCACTCAACAGAAAGTTTTGTGTCTGAAGAAAACTAGACCATTTTATCATGGTAGGCATGCTGATATGTTTGCTTTAATAAAATGCCATATTTCTGCCTTTAATCTCTTGTCAACCAGCTATTAAAACCCCAAAGTGTATGCGTGCAGCACATGTAAACACTTTGTAGTTTGGGGCTTCCCCCCACCCTCTTCCCTAAAGTAGCCACAGAACACACCAATAAAGCTTACAATTTGTGTTTGGTGAGCAGGCTGTAATAATTTTCTGAGTAATGGAAAGAAATAAGAATCTTTCTTCTCCCCCCCCCCCACCTTCCACTGAGCCAGAAAGCCAATTTAATTTAATTCAGTGACCCATGCAATTAAATAGAGGAGGGAGACAACCTTACAAAAACCCTATAGTGAGGTATAAAACACTGACCTTTTAGAAATACTGCTTATTTATATATCTTAACAAACAATTATCATGTAAAAACTAATATTGCGAGCTAATTATTTCTAAGAGCCTGTCCTCTGTGTTTTTGTGTCTGCTGTGAATCCTGCTTATGACTCTCCAAAAATCTCCTTTCCATGATACACTTCTCTATTGAGTATAATAGTAACATTAGGAAATAATTGCGTGGGTTCCGGTTGTTCCTCAATTCGTTGTTTGCCATCAGTGAAGATTGACTTGAAGATTGTCCCCACAATAAGAGAGCAAAGATAACATTAATTTTGAATAACCAAGTGGGGAAACCCTTCATTCTGGAACAAACCTGGAAAGGGTGTAAATTGAAATAAAACCTGCCACAGCTAACCTAGAAAACGAAAGCATTCCATAGGGAGCTATCTGGTAATCTAGCCTAAGACCTCAACTGCTTCAGTGTGACCTTTTCTGGCCTCGTTAACCACCCACATCTGACTTAGTTGGATTGGCTAGGTTTATCTTGAACTTTGATTAGGCAACATATCCGTTTCCTGGGTACGGAAGCTTTTATCTGTATAGGAAACCTATTACTATATGGCCTCAGTGTGCTTCTGTTAGTTACCTTACTTTAGTATTTATTTTGTCTTGGTGCTGGACTAGCGTTTGCTGGGGTATTGCTCACTGATTATTTATTGAATATCCATTCTTGTTGATTGTATAGACTTTGGGCCTTTTTATACAGACACTTTACAATATTTTGAGGCAGGAAATGAAATGTTTGTTCCATGCAGTTCTGCATTGTTTTTATTGCCAACCATGTTCAAAATGGATTTATTTGCCCGTGTGGTCTTTTTCAGATTTCCGCATTGCTTTCTGTCTTCCCTGCACTACCTCATTGGCGCAGTGGTGGGATCCAAAAATTTTAGTAACAGGTTCCCATGGTGGTGGGATTCAAACTGTGGTGTATCGCCAGTGGGGCTGGGCGGGGCACAACGCGGGCATGGCCGGGCATTCCGGGGGCAGGGCATTCCTGGACGGGGCTGTGGCAAGGACGCAGCCGCTGCACTGGTCCTTGGGCGGGAAACGAATGCATGCAGGCGCAGGCTGCACCTCCTGCTAGACTGCTTCAAGTTCTGCACGCTACTGCTGAGAGTAGGGCAAAAATCACGTGGCAAAATCACCAATTAGAAACCCCCTCTCGGCACACACAAATAATTAGTAACCTACTCTCGGGAACCTGTGAGAACCTGCTGGATCCCACCTCTGCATAGGCGGCATTTTTTCAGCTAACTCCTTCTCTCTGGCATGATTTTCTTTATTGGGGGGCAGGGGTGGGTAATGCTTAAGAATGGACTGCAGAAGGTGCAGAGAATTACAGCGCTTTTCTGTGAAGCATAGAAGCAGTGGTCTCAAACAAAAAGGGAGAAATCCCAAAATGGCAGCCAGGAATCATTTTGAGGCGGTGAGTGCAGACATTCGTCATGGTAAGAGGGGGACTGAACATGTTTTTGGGAGGTTTTTTTTTTTTTCAGAAAGTGTAATCTGCCTTGAGTCTCAGGGAGAAAGGTAGCTTATGAATAATGTAAATAAATAAAATAAAAATAAAAAAAATGTCTAGGGCTTTAAGGAAGCCAGGATTATCTCAGCCGGATACATTTTTGTTTGTTAAACTGGTATTAAAGGTTCAGTTAAGCAAGTTTAAAAAATAAAACAAAACAGAAGAACCTGTAAACCCTTGCTTTTATATCTCTGGTCTTATACCTATACTCCAGTGGTGGGATTCAAACATTTTAACAACAGGTTCCGATGGTGGTGGGATTCAAATAATGACTGTTAAAAAGTCTTTTAAAAATATTTTTAATATCACTTTTTTATTTTAAGTATTAAAAAATATTAATACTTAATAAAAATATTTTAAGTATTTAAAAAATGATATTTTAAATTTTAACAACAGGTTCTACAGAACCTTCAGAACCCCCTGAATCCCACCTCTGCTACACTCTGGTGGATTCCACACAGACCAAATACAATGGGTGTAGGACGTTACATAAACCCTTTGGGCGGGGGGACGTCGCACAAGTCCCTTTCCCAAAATGAGTTTTGCCCGTTTTATTCCCCTCAACCTGGGATTTTCAAAAATTGCTAAACTAGCCATTCTTTTGCACAATCATGGGTTGGGGGCGCTCCAGCACAAACACACAACAAGCTTTATTTCTCTTCCTTCTACCTGTTCACTTTACGTTCCATGCTGTCCACTGTCAGGAAGAATCTACCTGCCCACCATTCTGCACAGGACACCCTGCAGGTTGTGGGCAGATTCTCTGAGCTCCCAACAGTGTACAAGGTCCCCCAATCACATTTCCTCCCCTTGGCAGCATGTATGACCGTTCTACTGCAACACATTCATTATTGTCCGGCTGTTGCAGGGAGGTCCATTTTTCTTTTTCTTTTGTGTGTTGCACATGGCAGGTACACAGGTGCAGCCGACTGAATTGGAGGACAATTGGCATGGCTGTGGGGGTTCATTTCTGCATGCCTGTGCATCTTTGCATGCGTTGTAGGAAATTTTTAAAAAGAGAAGCATCTCCGGGTGGTGGCGTGAAAGCAACCTGGATTGTTTCCATGGGTTCCAGTTGCTGCCTGAATGGGTGAAGGGCACACATGTGAACGGGAAAAAGGAAAACAGGTTCCTTTATGATGACTGCAACCCATTATACATATGCTGTGAGGAATCCACCTCTGTCTCACAAAAAGAGTTCCATCACAGAACTCAACATGCCAGACCTTCTTTAAGAACATAAGAACTTAAGAACATAAGAACTAGCCTGCTGGATCAGACCAGAGTCCATCTGGTCCAGCACTCTGCTACTCGCAGTGGCCCACCAGGTGCCTTTGGGAGCTCACATGCAGGATATGAAAGCAAGGGCCTTCTGCTGCTGCTGCTCCTGAGCACCTGGTCTGCTAAGGCATTTGCAATCTCAGATCGAGGACCAGAGATCAACTTCTCCTCCATAAATCTGTCCAAGCCCCTTTTAAAGCTATCCAGGTTAGTGGCCATCACCACCTCCTGTGGCAGCATATTCCAAACACCAATCACACGTTGCGTGAAGAAGTGTTTCCTTTTATTAGTCCTAATTCTTCCCCCCAGCATTTTCAATGGATGCCCCCTGGTTCTAGTATTGTGAGAAAGAGAGAAAAATTTCTCTTTGTCAACATTTTCTACCCCACGCATAATTTTATAGACTTTGTTGCAGAATGCCCTGCTTGGGTGCTAGTGCTACCTAGTTCCTGCCCCGCAGCTGTTTGAAAGTTTGCTGGTAGTTCATTGCTCTTGACTCAAAGCACCATGTTCAATAATGCACAAAATAATGGTTTTGACAAAGGTAGTGGGTAAAAATGAATAATAATTCTTATATTCGTTCAGCCCTATATTCTAATGCAGAAGCACACCATTTTCTCAACCAGTGCACATCAGCTGACCATACTGACATCCTTTTCTGTATACTTGTTAGTCTAGTATAGTTGGTCTTGTACCTTAAAGAAGCATCATGTCTACAATTTTATTCTAAATAGTATATTGGAGGCAGAGGTGGGATCCAGCTGGTTCTTACAGGTTCCCGAGAGTAGGTTACTAATTATTTGTGTATGCTGAGAGGGGGTTACTAATTGGTGATTTTGCCACGTGATTTTTGCCTTAGTTACGCTCCTCCTCTCAGCAGTAGCGCGCAGAACTTGAAGCAGTCTAGCAGGAGGTGCACCAGCGTGCGTGGCAGCCTGTGCCTGCGTGCATTCATTTCCCGCCCAAGGACCGGCACAGCGGCTGCGTCCTTGCCACAGCCCCGCCCAGGAATGCCCCGCCCCCGGAATGCCCAGCCACACCCCCGTCGTGCCCCGCCCAGTCCCATTGGCACTACGCCACAGTTTGAATCCCACCACCATGGGAACCTGTTACTAAAATTTTTGGATCCCACCATTGATTGTAGGGTTACCAGACTGAGCCGAGAAACTGGCAGGAGGACTGGTAGGAAAATGCCTGGACATTTTGGGGGTGGAGATTGAGGATGGTGGGGTTTGGGGTGTAATGCCAAAGAGTCCTCACTTTAAAGCAGCCATTTTCTCCAGGAAAACTGATCTCTATCTTCTAAAGATCAGTTGTAATCTCCAGCCACCACCTGGAAGTTGACAACTCTAATGACTGGGGGCAGGGACATGGCGGGGTTTGCTATAGCATTTTCAGCATATCCTAGAGCTACCCTTTTAGCTTCTGGGTAATTGCTATTTTTTTATTCCACTGCCGCTCTGCTGCTCTGAGCAGTGGTGAGCAATGGAACTTGCCAGTGTGAGGCCTAGCAAGGCTAGGCTTATTACCATATATACTCAAGTATAAGCTGACCTGAATATAAGCCAAGGCACCTAATTTTACCACAAAAAACTGGGAAAACTTATTGACTCGAGTATAAGCCTAGGGTGGGAAATGCAGCAGCTACTGGTAAATTTCAAAAATAAAAATAGATACGAATAAAATTACATTAATTGAGGCATCAGTAGGTTAAATGTTTTTGAATATTTATTTCAAAGAAAAACAGTAAACTGGCTCTGTAAGTGGAAAAGAGGGTCAACAAAAACAATATGGTCTCAACAATAACTTTAAAAGTACAAAAACCTTAGCTCAATCAGCAACCAAGCTAAAACACAAGAGTTAAAACCCTTCAAAACTGGATTCCTCATCATCATCTGTATGTCCAAACAGAGCTTCAGCTATAGCTGATGTGAGGTTATCAGTACAGACTAGGGCACATACAGTTGTATATAAATACCGTATATACTCGAGTACAAGGCGACCTGAATATAAGTTGAGGGGGGGCTTTTTCAGCATAAAAGATGTGCTGAAAAAGTCGACTTATACACAAGTATATACGGTAGCTTTGGCCCCAAAAATGCTTGAAGATTTAGCAGTGACCTCTGGGGTGGGGATGAACCTCTGCAGGGATGTGACACCATAGAGCAGGGGTCTTCAAACTATGGCCCTCCAGATGTTCATGGACTACAATTCCCATCAGCCCTGCCAGCATGGCCAAGTGGTAGGGATCATGGGAATTGTAGTCTATGAACATCTGGAGGGCCATAGTTTGAAGACCCCTGCCATAGAGCAATGGTTCCAAACTTTTTTCACTCACATACCTGTCAGAACCTCCTTTAACCAGACAATTGAAATAGCTGTTGATGAACAAAGGCTGATTCTGCATGGGCCAAAAACAGCAGTGTGAAAACAGTGTGAAAATGGTGTAAAAGGGTTTGAAATGGTGTAAAAGGGTTTATACTGTTTTCACACCGTTTTCACACTGCTGTTTTTGGCCCATGCGGACTCAGCCAAAGATTTCTTTATTGCAGGTTAGATGAGTCCCAAACAGTGCCAAGATGTCTCTGCTGCCCCAGCCGAGACGCAGCTATTTTAAAGTAACCAGCGTGCCCATCCCCCCACCCACCGTACAATTCCACAGCTGTACTACAGACCAAAGTATGTGGCCTTCACTAGCTAGCAGAGGAGAGATAAGAAGTCAGGAAGCAGCCGAATAATACTTTCACACAGCAAATTCACACAGACCAGAGTTCTCATCCCCCAGTACTCAAGCCAACCCGACAGTACCTCTTGGCAACCCCTTTCTCTAAAATTATACCCCCATATTAGCTAATCCATTATGTAATTTTTTCTCTCACATACCCCAGGCTGGGAATCACTGCCATAGAGGTTGTCCTCCAGAACTGTTCTTTGCAGTCTGTCAATCAGTTGTAATTCTGGGAGATCTCCAGGCACCCATCAGGAGGTTGGTAACCTTCATTTCTGAGGTCTTTAAGTGCCCAGAGTTCCCAATGGAAAGGACTTTATTGAGCCACACTGCACTGGGATCTGGTGGATGCCAACTCTGACCTAGATCCTCTGCCTTTAACTTCTGCCTGATGAGTCTGCATGTAGCAAGTGGCATAGAGATAAAGTGATGGCAAATGCCACATTTCTGCATGCCAAGTTGCTGCTAAATGCACAAGAGCAGGGTCTGGGTAAAATAACAACTGACATCACCACAAGGGCTTGTAGGTATGGATAAGGGAGTTGCTCAAATCCAGATTGAAAATATCAGGTATGTCCTCAGTGGTGGGATTCAAATAATTTAACAACTGGTTGTTTACGAGCACCATTTTAACAACTAGTTCTTCCGAAGTGGTGTGAACCTGCTGAATCCCACCACTGTATGTCCTCCATCCTCGTAATAGAACAGACTTCTTCACAGATACCTGCATTGGGAAAGCATATGAATTAAAATGGAGCATTAATAGAAACTGATTTTGTTGCTTAAAATGACCTTGCAAATATATGCATATCAATTAACAAGCATCTGCTAAGAAGCTATGTTACAAACAGAACCTCAAGCACTTGCAAGAACGTCATTTCCCCCCTCCCTCCTTGTTTCTGAACTTTATGGCTGGATGCCCATGTAAATGTATTATCTCTGCTGAAAATGTGTATGTTTTAATCTCTTATCAGACTTAGCAAAATAAAATTAGTCAGGAGTGAAATCCTTTAGAAAGGAAATCAAGTTCTTGAAAATCAATGACTGTGTTATATGGAGATAGTGCAAAAGTCAGGGTGAACAGATTCACAAAGGCTAGTCCTGGTGAGTGTATTGTGCTTGGGTAGTAATATTCAGTGCTGCCCTAGTAGAGGGAGAGGGAGGGGTGCCATGCAAGGGAAGGGGAGTGAGGGAGGAGATGGGAGTGAGTGAGGGTGGCATGCAAGGGAGGGGAAGGAGGGGGAGGGGGCCCAGCATCTGGACATGGCCCGCCCACCCTAGTAGAGGGCAAGTGCAAGGGAAAGGGAGTGAGGGAAGAGATGGGAAGGAGTGAGGAGTGGCATGCAGAGGAGGGAAGGGAGGGGGAGTTGAATGTCTTTCAATTTGTGGTTCAGTGTTCCATGGAAGGAACCTGAACGAGTGCTTTGAGATGATTTTCATCTTATTCTTCAGTAGAGCAGTATATGGGATGGCTTGCCTTTGGTAAGAATTTCTACATGGAAACCAGATTGCAGACAACTATCCCAAAAATAATGGTCTTGGCCAAAGAACTGTGACTAGCGTAACCCCTATGTTCAGAATGGGTTGACCCAGAAAGGGGTGGAGAGTGAGACTCAAGGCAGGAGGAGGCTGTAAAAACTCATGAAGTTGGAGGAAGCAAGGTTACCAGGCTGGGACCTTGGTTTATTTCTTTATAAGCTCTTAACACCTTGTTTAAGGGCTTTCTGTGTATGTAGTTGATGGGAGTTCTTTTGGGGACCTTCATCATCTTGAATCCAGTTCACCAAGCCTCTGAAGTCTTCAGAATTGGACTTGGCATTACCAGTAGACTGTAAATATAAGGACTTGGAATTGAAACTTGAACAGGACCTTAAAGTGTTAATGTTTAATAAGTGCCACATGTTAAGGAAAAGTAAACCATTTTGTTTTAAAATTTGTTGTTGCAAACTCCTTCCAAGTTCTGCCCCACTGAACCCACAAGCAGAGGTTACACTAGCATGAATGTCTTTTCCAGCGACTCTTGTCTTCTCATTATGTGAATAGTGCATCTTACCTGCATAGTCCATCTTACATTGAAACAGGGATTTGAGGCTGCAGACAGGATCTGGATGCAGTGGGTGAGAATGAGCAGAGAGATAGGAATAGTAGAGTAATGCACACCCTTTGACCACCCAACTGTTTGATCTGCTCGTTGGGTGGGGCTGGCCCTGCACCTAGCTTGAAAATAACAAAAGGTGCACAAGATCATCTTAGGAGCCAGCTTGGTGTAGTGGTTAAGAGCAGATGGACTCTAATCTGTAGAACCGGGTTTGATTCCCCACTTCTCCATGTGAGCAGTGGGCTCTTATCTGGTGAACTGAATTTGTTTCTCCACTCTTGCATTCGTGCTGCGTGACGTTGGACTAATCACAGTTCATTTAGAACTCTCTCAGCCCCACTGACCTCACAAGGTGTCTGTTGTGGGAAGAGGAAGGGAAAAGGGGCTCGTAAGCTGCCTTGGGTCTCCTTACAGGAGTTCAGTTCAGTTTTATTACGGCCATTAGGCCAGCAAAAAAAAAAGAGAAGAACAAGAAAAAGAAGGAACAATAAGCAACAACAAAAAATCGAATTTGTACAGAAATCCATGGTATAGTCTATACACAATAATAATATCATCAGCTTATAGCATTATTACGGTCACCATCATGTGGTTTGGTTCTTGGTCCTAACATGATTCTTCGCTTATTATGTGCCAGCATACAAAATTTAGCTACCTGCTGAGATATAAAAGAAACTCGGTCTTCCAGTAAAATTCTTACAAGGACTGAATCGGAATTAACTATAGTTACATTTCTGGACTGAATGAACAATGGATAAATTAAAGCCTCCATTTCCCCTTTCCTTACAGGAGAGAAAGATGGGGTATAAATCTAAACTCTTCTTCATTATCATCATCATGGTTTGGTCCAGTCCTGATGTGTCTGAGCTGATGTGACATGAAAGCTGGATTGGTGATGATTACTTCATGGCGGCAACTTCCCATCCGTGGGTTCCGTGGGGCAGAACTTTCTGGAATGAATTCGCAACACCGTCTTTTAAAAACAAAATGGTTTACTGTTCTCCATATGACGCAAACATCAACATTTAACATCACACTTCAAAGTCCTATTCTGGTTGCATCGTCAAGCCCTTATACGCACAGCCCATCGATACTGCCAAGTCCACTCTTTCTTTGCAAGTGGGTTGGCTTCTGGTTGACCTGCAAGGGCTCGATGAACAGGATTCAACATGATGAAGGTTTCCAGGAGAACTCTCACCCATTACAACCACAAAAACCCTGAAACAATAAACTCCAACATTTACAACATAGCAAAAACAAACAACTACCTTCCCAGTAGTTCCCGACAACATTGCAGTTACCTTAACAAGGTGTTAAGGGCTTAGACAAATCAAGGTCCGAGTCTGGTAGCCTTGTCTCCTCCAAACTATGAGCTCTGCAGCCTTCTGCTGCTTTGAGTCTCCACCCCTTTCTGGGTCAACCCATTCTGAGCATGGGGGTTACACAAACATCCCTTCTTGGTGCTGTCATCCTCAAGTGTTTCAGCATGCATGTAAGCGCTATCTATTAAGAACACATAGTGAGAAATGTTCCCTGAAAGTTACTTAAAATATCAGGAACACCTGAGAATGTTAATCAATAAGAGAACTTTCAATCCGCCCGCTGATGTTTAGGTTTTATATTTCATGGCGCAGCTTCTGCCGTTTCACCAACAAGTCAGCCACAATTCCTTTCCTTGGGTTTGCACAAACATGTAAGGCACAGGGCCTTTGAAAGCATTTTTTCTCTAAATAAAACAGAATTTGAGTCCGGTTTTTATTGACTATAGGACTGGTCTCAATTATACCACAATATAACGTAAATATAAATCTTGCTTGGGATGTTAATCACGTGATCCTACGCAGAGTTGCACCCTTGCAAAATTCACGGAAACAAATAAGCTTATTATAAGGGTGTAACTTTGCTTAGTATTCACCATTACATTCCTGAGACTGCCGTGTTTCCTCAGTATGAATTCCTAGAATGTCAGCCTATCAGTTCATACAGGATGAAATGAATACAAAGGACATACAAAATCCTTCAACAGAGCAAAAATAGCCTTGCTTTGTTGGGGCGTATGATGATGATTTTAATCCAGCACTATTCCATTAACTTAATTTTGAGGAGTCAGAGGAAAAGAGACTCTCAGAATTTAGAGTCATTAAACAGAACATCGTGGGCTGGACCACTTCCTTCAGTTTGAGGCATAGGTTAATGGCTTTTGGCAACAGGACACAATTTAATGGATTGAAATGTGTGCCACTCATAATGGTAACTAGGCCACAGAGAAGTTCCATTTCATTCCTATGAAAAGCATTGCACAGGAACCCATTTGCTATTTCAAGAGCAGAAATAAAGCCCATATTGGAATATGCTAACAATTTTACTGTAGTCACTGATATAGCATGCAATGTAAATAACTCGCAGCTTTGTTGAACCTTAATAAGGAAAACTTCAGACCTTTCTAGAGATCTTTTCCTTTCTTAAATAGAAAACTGCTCATGGTCTTACAGCTTAGGAAAGGAATGTAATGGCTGTTTAACACCTGCGTTTTTACCCATGCCATTAAAATCAAAATGGCCATACTGGGTTTCCAAAATAAATAGACAAAATAAAAAGGCACAGGCTCTAGCTCTGGAAGGGATGTTATTCTGAATGTATTTTAAATGCCATAAATGGAATAGGCCTGTATAGTATATACGTTAAGAAGAAACCAGAATACAACCCACACAATACATTTTGTTGGTGGTGGAAAGTGGTGTCAAGTTGTAACAGACCCATACGGTTTTAAAGGCAAGAGATGTTCAGAGGTGCCTCTGCATAGTGACCCTGGACTTTCTTGATGGTCTTCATCCAATCAACCAGGGCTATCAGCCTTCCAAGATCTGATGAGATTGTGCTAGCCTGGGCCCTCCAGGTCAGGGCTATACCATTTATTAGGACAAACGAAATGATTCAACAGTGTGTGAGGGTTTTTTTTAGTTCTCTAGAAACAGAGCTGGCATGCCTATTAGGCAGTCCTGGGCAATAGCCTATGGGGCCCAGAAGGCAGTGTTTGTGGGTGTGGGTATGTGTTCTGGGGGCACCAAAGGAGGTTTGCCAGTATCAAAGGGCAGCCCAGACAAGATGCACCCTAAGCTCAGTGCTGCCACCTTGGTCCATAGAAGCAGAGGTGGGATCCAGCAGGTTCTCACAGGTTCCCGAGAGTAGGTTACTAATTATTTGTGTGTGCTGAGAGGGGGTTACTAATTGGTGATTTTGCCACGTGATTTTTGCCTTAGTTATGCCCTCCTCTCAGCAGTAGCAAGCAGAACTTGAAGCAGTCTAGCAGGAGGTGTGTATGGCAGCCTGCGCCTGCATTCATTCGTTTCCCGCCCAAGGACCGGCGCAGTGGCTGCATCCTTGCCACAGCCATGCCCCAGGAATGCCCCGCCCCGGAATGCCTGGCCATGCCCCCGTCGTGCCCCGCCCTGCCCCACTGGCGCTACGCCACAGTTTGAATCCCACCACCATGGGAACCTGTTACTAAAATTTTTGGAACCCACCACTGCATAGAAGGTGAGGCAAAGTTGATGATACTGGCATCTGCTCAGCCTACCTTCTCCCACCCTGCCCCTGAGAAAGAGGAAGGGAGGAGGAGCAGGAAATCACTAGCTCTTCCAGTGCTTCTGGAGTCTTCCCCCTCCAGTTTCTCCCACCCAGCCTCTTTCCCGCTAGCTCCGCTTCTGCTGTTGCCAGGCTGGGCCTCCACTCAGTTTTCAGGGTGGCCGTGAGTCTGGAAAACAAGTTGTTGGGGCTGCATTTGGTGAGTCACAAGCTATGCAAATCTATTTTAGAGTACTCAGATATTTCACTAAATTATGGAAAGAAACAAAATTAAAAGAAAATAGCTTTGTTCAGTGGTGGGATCCAAAAATTTTAGTAACAGGTTCCCATGGTGGTGGGATTCAAACGGTGGCGTAGCGCCAAAGGGGCTGAGCGGGGCACGACGGGGCATGGCCGGGCATTCCAGGGGCGGGGCATTCCTGGGCAGGGCTGTGGCAAGGATGCAGCCGCTGCACCGGTCCTTGGGCGGGAAACAAATGCATGCAGGCGCAGGCTGCCACGCACGCCGGTGCACCTCCTGCTAGACTGCTTCAAGTTCTGCGTGCTACTGCTGAGAGGAGGGGTGTAACTAAGGCAAAAATCACGTGGCAAAATCACCAATTAGTAACTCCCTCTTGGCACACACAAATAATTAGTAACCTACTCTCGGGAACCTGTGAGAACCTCTTGTTCCCACCTCTGGCTTTGTTAGAACTACTAGATACTGTGAAATGCAAACCGATGGGCAAATCAAACAGTTGCTCGGCTATTCAGGGGACTGTTGCTGTCTCAAATACAATGCTGGGGCTGGTAGTTTTAATGGAACTGGTAGTTTTGTTTTGCCTGGATACCCAAAGATATATAGTTTGCAGTGCCTATGTATATGTGTGTGTATATTAGAGCCTACAGCCTGATCTTTCTGTGCAGACTGGGGCAGCTGCTTTCTGAAGTTCACAAAGGCCCCTTCTGCACTTGCAGAATAACACACTTTCAATCCACTTTCACAATTGTTTAAAAATTGATTTTGCTATTCTGCACAGTAAAATCCAGCTGCAGAATGCATTGAAAGTGGATTGAAAGTGCATTGCTCTGCATTGTGGAAGGGGCCATAGAGTGGCTTCATGTCTTGATTTCAACATGCACTGAACTTATTTTTGATCTGCATGCACTTGGAACACATCTTCAAGCATACATCCAGCATAAACCTTGCCACTCCTGATCTCCACATGGAGATGAGGGGTGGGGTAAGCCCTGCTCACTGGTGTTCACTGGGGAGTTCGGGGCACAGATTTGGGGAGGGATGGCACCCAGGGTGAGCCCTGGATGCTGTTTTAACAAGCTATGCCCCTGAGCCTAATGAAGTATCGGGCACAATGGGTCATAATAATAAGGGTTCCCATCCTCAGACTACTAATACCAGTTAAAAGGGAAAAAATTAGCCTAAGAGTGTGCTATTTTAAAAACTCAAGCACTAGAAACTTTTAGGCAAACTTTTGATGGCAGGTTATTTCAACCCATACTTGACATTCAGAACCTTCAGTTCCTTTGCCCTTCATACCCTGCTTACGCATCTTCCACACCTTCATTCCGCACATGCAGAATAATGCACTTTCAAACTGTTTTCAGTGCTCTTTGAAGCTGTGCGGAATGACAAAATCCACTTGCAAACAGTTGTGAAAGTGGTTTGAAAATGCATTATTTTGCGTGTGCGGAAGGGACCATACTGTTTTCCAATAGCACACAACTTCTCTTTCTGTAAGGCTTTGCATTCAATTTCCCTCAGCCAAACTGACCTTCCCCTCTATTTGACTGCTGTAAAATGGAGGGATCTGTAATTATTTGCAGTGAATATGAAGTCAGTTTTCTAGGACTATATAGTTAAACCTGACTGTAATATGTGAAATTTCCTGGTTCCTGGCATAGTAGTACTGTAATCATTATTTGCTGTGCTTCTTTCCCCTTGTCATCCCTATTATGTTAAAACATATATTGTCAATTTTAGCTGTCCTGAGGTAAATGTTATGCTTTCCCACAAAATATTGTCAGCCTCAGCTCTGGCCTCCCCTCCCCCTTCCTGTTTCCCCTCTCGTCTTATCTTGGGCAATGTTTATTGAACTCTGTGAGTTGTCAAGATGGTATTTGTAAATGGGATTTAACTGTAGGTGAGCTGTACAAATGTAATAATATTACCCAACTCTTGTTTAATTTTGAAAGCTCCATCTTTGACACCGTGACTTATAAAGGATGGTTCAAGCCGAATTATCCATTATTGCTCCCAAAGTCTACAATTAAACTATCGATCAAAGCTGGTGGAGAGAAAGGGAAGGCTCGGGCAGCCGGGTGCTGACACACCGCTGCCTGTGTCTGACACGCAGCCTTGAGAAAGGAAACGCGAGGCCGGAGACTGCTGCCTTCGGCGAACCCTCATTTCCAACTGGGCCGGGTGGAGCCTTGATTATGCATTGTGCTTATGCAGTTTTAATAGGATGAGCCTTGTGCAATTTGCAACCGAACGATTCTGCACCGGGAAGACTGGGCGGCTTCACCAGTTCAGACCCACGGGGAACCGGCGTCGGCTCGCAGACTCCTTCAGACACTGCAAAATGCATCTTTTCTGGGGAATTCCACAATAAAATGACTGTTATTTATCATTACAAACCTCTTTATCATTTAGTCAATAAAAGCCTCTCTCCCTCACTTTTTTTTTGTGTGTGTGTGGTGTGCTCAGAGTCAGAAATCTGTATTAGTCTCTACTGGCCCGGAGGCAGGAGATGTCAGAACCTAAATCATGATCTGCCCTGGCTTTCTGGCTAAATTGTGTATGAAGGCCTGGGGCAAATAGGTGCACATGCTCATTATTTGAAACAGAATGATTTTCCCCCACCCTTTCTTTGCTTTTTCCTCTCTCTCTCTCTCTCTCTCTCTCTCTCTCTCTCTCTCTCTCTCT
>NC_059433.1:22164497-22184571 GCF_021028975.2 Sphaerodactylus townsendi | reverse complement strand
GATGATAATTGAGTAGCTCCACACAGTGGGAATTATGCCTGTTTGGTTAACCATGTTAAACAAGATTTCAGCATTTCACTCTTTGACGTTACATGAACAAAAACCCTCGTCTCTCTTTATCAGTAATGATTCTTGTTGCTCTGTTCCTTAAAGAAAAAGCCTGAACATTCTCATGGGTGTTCTCATTGTATTAGGAAAAGGGCAACTTTGAAGGTATCTTTTGGGTACAACATGATCTCAGAAACAGTGTAGTAAGCACTTTTTGTATAATTGGGAGCAAAGGGGCATTTTGTGGAGTTCTTTTAAGCGAAGCTAGCAACAGAGGAAGAATAGGTGTAAGACCTGCACTATTGAATTGGAGTGGGTAAGAAAACAAACAAACAAAACACTTCTGGATCAGCAGATGGGGGGGGGGTATTGGGCGCTAGTAAAAGGAAGCCCAAAGGATCTCCTAAATCTGCTGAGTCAGAACCAAATAAAATTAGGGCAAGAAAGAAAAACACAGGGTGTTGAGACTTATTATTCACATGGTCCATGTAGTATTAGGGATGTATACAATCAGAGAAATCAACAAGGTGAACACTCATCAGCTTCACTGAAAATGGATGATTCAGTACAATCTAGTTTAGCAGAACAGAAACAAAATGCAAAAATGGGTAAAAGCGACATTTGCTTTTTGTTCGTGGTCTGTTATGTTTATCATAAAAGGGCATTCATTATCATTAGAATGCTGAAAACAAAATAAAACAAAAAATAGAACTAAATAAGTGAAGGGAATGCAAAACAATACACAAGAAAATTTTCCTTCAAGGAAGGAAGCTTATTTAAAAGTTTAGTTGCACAGGGGATTATATATGCATCATTTGTCTTTGTTAACATCTTAGAGAAATACTTTAGATACAAAATAGCTGCTTTGTGGGATCTTCTTTGAGGTCCCATATAGTTCTGGTTTAAAAATGTGTCAGCTTCAAACAAGTATACTCAATTTCAGCTTTCACCTCTTACTCTTGTTAAAAGATGCTCCAGGAGCACAGCCTGGTCTTTGGGCATCTAGTATCTGTCTTGTTCAATTCGTTTCTTTGCAGAACATATCAATAGTATTTTTACTTAATGTGTGGTAGTAACATGTAAAAGCCAGGTTTAAATTTAATGTTTGTGTTTCCAGGATTATGTGAGCCATAGTTACACAAGCATGTGCAGAGCGAGGCCAGCCCATAACCACAGAGATGAAAGTATTTCCTCTAAAGCCAATCTGACCAAGAAATACTGTGTTGGGTTCTGGAGGCTTCACTCTGTAATTTAAGCTGGAAATGTCAGCTCTTTGAAAACTGGATACAAGGCTACATCATCTTAAAAGCACAAAATTCAAATTCCTTAAAATACTTTTAGAAACTTATCCATGCTACTGCCATTATAGATTTAACTTTAAACATCAGTTTGACTAATTATCCCCTCCTTTTGCAATGTTTTTGAAGGTTTAGGCAGAGAGTAGCTTATTGCAAAGCCCCCCCCCCCGTTTTTTCTTCAGAGGAGGACTCACCCAACCTACTGCCGTTAGAAGACCCCACTGGTATCAGAGCCCCGCATATGCATAAACAATTCCAAAAGCCAGTAAAAATGTTTACGCATAGGGCAAAAGCAATATGCAGACTCCTAAGCAGAGCCACCAATCCTGCTGTCTGGATGAACAAAAGGGGCAGGGGGGGAACGCTTTCAGGACTTCGTTTTGAATAACCACCGCACTTCCTGAAAGCCGCTCTCCTTTTAACATAAAACTGCTCTCATCCATCCAGACCTCCAGTTGGGGAAATTCTAAGGGCATATCCCAAAAATCAGCATGGGCAGCATAATATCCATGGTTGTAATACAGTCATGTCACTCCAAGACTGTTTACAAGGATAGATTAATACACAGCTTTCCATCAGCCAATGTTTTTCCTTTTTTTTTTTTCCAGCACAGCCAAAACAGCATGAGGAACAAAAACAGTGATTTCTCCTCCCAAACTAAACTTCAGGGCATCTTTCACTGAAAGACATACGGCTGCAGAAAAAACTAAATTGAGTTTCTCCCCCCCCCTCCTATCTCTCGTCGTTTTCCAAAGAGGTGGGGGCTGATAAGCAGGACCCCTTCTTGCTTGCTATAGTAGGGGAGAAAGGAAACCACGTATATGTGTTTAGGTGTCTGTTCTTGGGAGACAGTTTGAAAACAAAAAGCTTTACAACTAAAAGGATGGCTGCTTTTGTTGCAAGGGACTTTCCGTTTTCAAACAAAGTCTGAGAGTTTAAAGATTAAAAAGGTTGAAACATGGTCCCCAATTTTTCTTTCCTTCAGCTGCAACAAGGGTGATTAAAATGCTGTCTGACATACTTTGCTGCTCATAAATATTGAGTTCCAGGAGAATCTTCCCCCTTCGCACTGAGGAAAGAGAAACATTCTTTTTCAACGGTGCGCTTAAGACAGCTAACTCCTCCCTGGCTGAAGGAAAAAAAATGAGGAAACTCACTCAGAATGGGGCTGACTGCCGTTCCCTTTTGGGGAGAGAGAGAGAGAGAGAGAGCAACCTCTAAATCTCCTGCTCTTACACTGCCACTGGTAAAAACAAACAAACACCAGGCTGTGTAGTGAATTGGATCACCATAGAGCTTTAGCAGGAACTCTCACCGTCAGATGAGCTGACTGATGGAGAGAAATTCCTCATGCTCCCGTCCTGGCTCTGGTTCTGTGCCACAGCAGGAGGAGAGCCTACAATGGAATCTGGAGGGGTGTTTAAAACCGCTACTGGATTAAAAGGAGGCGGTTGTAAAAACTCCTCAGGTGGTGGTGGCAACTCGTCCTTCAGTCCAAACCTCAGGAGAGCGACCAACCTGGGAGTTGGAGTGAGGCTTGCACACCACAATAAGGGAGGAACCTGGAGACATAATAAATTTATCTCCATGAACATCTCTTTAAGAAATCTTGCTTCTTTTTCTTACTTGGTGGTAAGGAGCAATAGAGATGTCATTTTTCCATCTGCGTCCCCCCCCCAGCTGACTAAGGAGTCACTGGGAGTGGAGGAGGAGGGAACATCCTCTTGAAGATCCTTCCCCCCCCTTTTTTCCCTTCCCGTTTTCTCCCTCTCCTTATGGTGGATGAGGGGGAACACAGGAAGATCCTGCATTGTCTAAAAAGCCGGACAGTGCAGGAGTCCCTCCCTGCGCCAGCTGAACTGATGGCAGGGAGCCAGTTCTAGAGGAGTGGGAAGAGTCACCACAGGATTACATGGGGAAGGTTGCAAAAAGTCCTTTGGTGGTGGTGGGAAAAGCCTACCTTTGTCACACCCCGGGGGGCCAACCCAGAGTAGGAATTCAGGAGGGTGTTTACGCACCACCATCAATGAGGATCCAGGAGGAGTCACATAAAACGCTGGACTCAGACTAACCTCCATAAACTTGCCCTTAAGCAAATGTGCTTCCTTTTCTTTGCACGTTATTAAAAGGATCTGATACAGGGACTGGATTGTATATAGATCAAACGTGTTCTCTGGGGGCCAAAGATTGCCCCTGTCTAAGCGGTAAAGGGTCCAATCTTTCTCGCAAAGACGTTTCAATTTTTCCTTAGATTTATCTTTCAACTTAGTGGCCAATGCCTTCCAGTTCTAAACTACACAGGACAAGGCTGAGTCCGTCGACTGAGGCTCAGAGCCTTCCTTCGCCCTATATTTGGAGAACCAAACCATAGTCAAGGAGGATGAGTTAACCTTCACAGCCCTTGCAGTCCCTACTCTTACTTGGTTCTGGAAAATCCCACTCTGGCACCTAAAACGATGGTTTTTCCTAAATGGATTTTCTAACCCTTCTCGAGGACCTTATTCCTATGAGCCACAAGGGGGTTCACCTTTTCATTTTTATCTCAAACTACAAAGGAGCTTTGAGAACCTCAGAATTCCGGGGATTTGCAAGCCTAGGGTACCCAAACAGAACAAAACACACTTGTTTCATTTGACTAAGACACCACAGATAATTAGACTGACCAACATAGAACAAATAATACAAACCTGTCTCGACGGGAAGATGCTGGTTCCAGATGCGGCAGGGGGTGGGCTAGCCAACGCCTTCGGTGATTCCCCTGATCCTGCTACAATTACTCTCGGAACTGTGGGCTAACATGGTGCTCCCTGGGTTCCCTGCTCTTCCCAAGCAGGCCCGGGCAAAGAGCCACCGGGGCGCGCTCCCGCTGGGAGAGGGAAGCGAGGAGGGCACCACGGAAAGGCCCCATCGTCCGAGTCACGGCACCAGATGTTACACCAGGGTAACAGGTTCAAAATATTTAAGCCAAAAAGCTTAAGCCGACAAAGGAATAAAATTTAATATTTTATTCACGCCAACAACCGGGCAAACAGCATCAGGGGAACCACACAAGATGACAGTGTGTTCTTACTTTTATAGGTTACATCAGAATAGCAGTAAAAAGAATACACCCCAAAGTTCATCATCATCAATCAGTCATAAAGAAAGGTGGAGATTTTCCCTTTCCCTAAAACATTTGAGTATTCTAAGACCCTTATTGGAAGATGGGAGCATCTGATCCTTTGACGCAAGATGAACTAGGACCTGTTTCTTTCCTATCTCTATTGCCTTTTGTTGTCCTTCCTAGGAAAAGAGCCTAATTTTCATGTTTCTCTCTTCTGTCTCCAGAAGAAGGGCAAATTCAAGGCATCTAAGACCTTAAAACAGTTGAATCTGCACATTCTGTATAACTCTGGACAAAGGGCACTCTGCTTAAACTATCAAGCTTGCCTAGTAACAGAAAGAGAATAGACTTTCAGGCCTGCATCTTTTCTTTGCTCAGCTGCATTATGGTTGCCAACTCCCCATTACAGAAAGAAAGTAATGGGGGGCAAGAAGAAAACTTTTGCATATAACAAAGTATATCCTTTAAATGCCTTCTGCGCCTACAGAATCCCCCCTTTTCAAATGCACCCTGAAAAGCTTGAAGGGTGCCTTTTAAAGCAAACTGGTGAGAGCTGGAGGAGCATGAGGCCTGCATGTTTCTTGTTTAGCAGCTTTATTACCAACACCCCATTACAAGGAAAAGAATAATGGGGGGAAGGAAATAATCTTACTTCTAGGTTACTTATAGAGATTGGTGAAAAATCCTTTTGACAGGGCTATGTGCCTACAGAATCCCCCCTTTTCTCAAAATGCACCTTGAAAAACTTGAAGAATACAATCAAAGAAGGCTATTAAAACTGAGGGTGCAGAAGGGTAAGACTCCGAGGTCATAGCCTGCAAAGGGATGTCAGTGGGAGGTGGCACTGAAGGGCAGAAGGACTGGGCTAAACTTTGCAGGCAGAACCAAAGCATAGGAGTACATTGAATACAACAGCAAACAAATATTCCTTATAAAACAATGATTTGACAGGTACCTAGAAGAGTACATAATCACCCAAAATTTGTCAACCAGTCAAACATACAATCTTAGTAATTAGCATAATATATGGAACTAAAGGGATGAATTGCATCTGGAAACTTTTCTAAATTTTCATTAAGGTCAACATAAAGACAACAGTGTTCTCTAAGCATAGCACAGCAAGGGAACACTGTTCAGTTTATAACCCAGACATTACATGATCAGTGTATTGAAAACCATTTTTCACCATAACATTTGCTTAGAAGGGAACATTTTTCATTTGTCTAATTTTAAAACAGTAGTACCAAAAGAGCAAAAGCCTTTCTGTTTAGCATGAATAACTTTTCTACGCATGGGGTCGCATGCAAAATACAATCCTTTTTCAGACAATAGTATAGAACGTTCAGGAGCAGGTGCAATATTTCCTAATACTCTGCATGATTTAGCAAAATTTTTAGGCATTGTTTTCTCATAAGTACAAACATACATAAAAGCTAACCAAGTCAGAATAGAACTGGTTATTCCTTTCCAAGTTACATTAGCATAATTCTTATATATTTTATAAAAGAGGCAATACACATCCAGGGGTTTGGTGAACAAATATAGAGTAGTTTGTGTGTCTGTGAGTTGCATGAATCCCTGTGAAACACCATCAGGCTTGGTCATATAAACCACCTTTCCCTTCTCTGGTGACCATTCAAATTGGTCAAAAGAAACTATGGAACCACAGTTATTAGAATCAATGGAACCATAGTACCTTGTGCCCTTGGTCTTACGTATGTATAAAGAAAAATATCAAGCATGTTCTGTGCAGATTAAGGTGGTATATTATTCCCTCCCTGGCGATCCAAGGCATTGTACTTATCCAACTTCCACCCCACAGAGACAAATCCACTTGAATTGAGTAGGGGATAGTAAAAGCTACTTAGAGTAATCATAGCGACTTCCCACACCATCTGTGGAATCAAACCACCATGCCAAAGCCTTTGGAATATGGGTATAATGTGACCAGGTACCAGCATAGGCTACTTGTGTTTTATAACACAACCAACAATCAGACAAGTTTCCTAAACTGGCAACATATTGCAAAGGCGGGCGGAGTGGATGGTCAGGAATGGCTATTATTATACAACAGAGACCAAAAATTATTATGAATGAATATGAAGATATCTTTGGTCTCAAGGAATAAACCTGACAGTCACAAACTGTAAGCTTAGGAAGGGTTGTCTTAAAATAATCTTGGAAATTAGAAACTGGGTGACAAACAAAATTTTCACATGAAGTCCTACATGCATATATCAAGTAATCAATAGTCAAATATTTCGCTTTATTAGCCCTGACAAGAGGTGAAGCTCGTGAGGGACCCCAATATGGGTGTGCAGTTATAATTCTTTGGAAAATCAAAAGGAAAACAACTGCCACTCCCTCAGGATCTCTTAACTGGTAGATAGAAGAGAAATAATGGGGGCACGATACAAATGAGGGTTGTTGAGTTACCCAAACTCCTGGCCACTGCACAGGAGGAGGAGGCAATGTATAGTATGGACCAGGAATATACAAAGTCTCCTTTCGCTCAAACCTAACAGTCATGTGATCTGATATGTGACAATACAAGATTTTCAGCACAATTTTACTTTTGAGTCCCAAAACCACACTTAGCCTCGCAAGTCCTCCGGGGATGTCTTGATTGTAGTTTCCAACTGCAGAGCGTCTATACGTCTATAGTCTATGATGTAAAACGTGGCCCAGGCTCCAAAAAGGGAAAACCTGGGAGTCTCTTACCGCCAATAAAGTCAATCAGAGTCCAAGTCCATGGTAGGACAATCAGTCCACTCGCTTGCAAGAAAACAACAACAATTTGCAAAATCAGAAGGAACAACAGAACCAAAATGAACAATGGATTCCGGGCAACTGGATTGGTGGCATGAAAACGTAGACGCAAATTAGGACCAAGCTCTGAACTCCATACTTCTGGTCTTCCCACTGCGTTTCCTCGGGCTTGGGTTACAGGAGGCGGATCGGCACGCTTCAAATGCGAGTTGGACCCGGGCTTTCACTCCCTGCACTTTAGCCGAGGAATAGGTGGTCAGCAAAATCTGGTACGGACCCTTCCAGACTGGAGTCAGAGGTTCCTTTTTCCAGGATTTCAGGAACACCCAGTTGCTTGGTTCAAAGGGATGCAGCGGGGCGGTAAGTCCGGCTGGCCGTATCTCGATGAGATCCCGATGGAGTTGCAAGGCTGAGGCGGCACACAAACATTAAACAGTTAGCAATCCCCCCCCCCTTTCCCCAGCCATGCTGGGTCTAGTTTGCAGTTAGCAAGCCACACCAGCAGGCTACACTGGTGCTAGAGCTCTGCATACGGCTCAGAACAAGGCGACCAGCCCAACAGCTTGTGCTGGCATGCAAACTATGGGGGATTGTGCCTTTGTTACCTTACAATGTCCAGAATCTCAGCCCTAGAGCTCCACAGGGAGCTGGAACTGTGTCTCTGCTGCCATCTCCTTCCAGGCCAGAGCTTTCTCCGTCCTCCCCCATTTTCAAAAATGGCAGCTGAGAGACAGACAATGTGAGCTGTAGGATAAAAAAACTGGAAACTTTATTCAGAAAAAACTAAGACATAGTAAAAAAGGGAAACCATGAACATATTGTAACATAACGCAACTGACCCGTTGCTGCGCACAAGGGTACTAAGAAAAGCAGAATGAGAGATAATATAATGGAAGCATACATACTAATGGGGAAACGCATTTATACCACACAAGTGGCCATGTAGCAAAAAGATAAATGCAAAACTTCATACACATTATTAGTGGGTGAATAGATCAGACAGGGTTGGAGGCATGAAAAGAAAGTAGGGTTGTGCCAAGAGGGAAGAAGAAACATAGTGAAGTAAACCAAACAAAACAATAAAATAAAGGGGCAAAGAAAAAGGACAAGGGGGTGAAAGTGGGCCAGGGAAACAGAATGGCAATGGGCTTGAAGGAGCCTTATAGGAAGAAAAAGACAAGCTATATCCAAATGGTAGCAGAAAATACACCCAAAATTCCTAATCGGAGATTTCAGCATTTGATTCGATTCGATTTCGAATACCTTTAATGGCATATAAATTGTTTAAGATTAATTTAGCAAGATAATAACAGCCTTTACAACTTTACAATTTCTGACGAGTTAAAATAACACCATTTAAAAATTTAGCCACCGCTTCCAACAGCTCGTAGTTGTGGCTGTTTAAAAGATATATAACCTTCTGTTTATCTGTAATGCCTTCACTTCCATGCAGGAAGGGGATTATGTGCTTCTTCCTATCTATCTCATAAAAAGGACAATTCAACAGCATATGAGATACTGTTTCCACAGAACCCATGCCACACGGGCATTTCCTTTCTTTATGCGGGATTCCAAGGTGGCGTCCAAGGCTAAAGGAAGAAGGCAGGGCATTACACCTAGCTAAGGTGATTGCTCTACGCCACCGGGCCTCAACCAGGAGATAAAGGTACTGGGCTACAATTAATCTATCCACAGGTATTCCCAGAGAGATCGGGGAACAGGTTTTATTAGCTTCCTCTAGCATCTGTTGAAACTCTCTGTCAAAAAGTCTCTTCTTGATAGCCCCATAGACCTCCTGCTTTGTTAGCATTAGCAGGTCCTCCAAGGAAATGCCCAGCTCATTAAGTTTGGCTTCGATTTTAACCCACCACTGGGTTGTGTGGAGGATGGAGCGTCCCTGGGATGTATAGTCCAGTTCATCTCGATTAAAACAAATCCTGGCCCAAAACTTGAATGTATGGCACCAGGCCAGAGTTTCCAGCCGATGCTGGCCTGTTTCTAAGCACAGGGCCGCATAGGGAATAGAATGGGGCAAGCCAAGGATTTTATACAGAAAGTATGACTGGACCCTTTCAACCTCTCTGCTCCATGCCCCTATCCAGATGGGGATCCCATAAAGGATTTGTTGACTGGCATTAAATGCTCTCAACGCTGCAGGGATGTATCCTCGGCCTTTCCCATAGAGGAAGCGTATAATGGCTGAGGCACTTAATTTAGCAGCGGAGATGGCCCGATTCCTATGTAGTGTCAGGAGGCCCTATGATGGTAGGTAAGCCCTAGGTATTTATATGACTGCACCTGCTCGAAACTACTGTGGCCGATCCGCCAATTGGTGGCTTTCCATTTATCGGTAAATACCACAATTTTGGATTTATCTAAGTTAAGTTGCAAATCGTTGAGTGTGCAGTATTCTATACAACACTCTAAAGCTCTCCTTAGTCCGACTCGTGAGCGCGAAAGTACAACTGCGTCATCAGCAAACAGAAGCAGGGGTATGGAAGTTGAGCCTAGAGTCGGACTATGTACTTGGGCCTCACTTAGTGTGGAAGCTAGATCGTTAATAAAGAGCTTAAAGAGTGTAGGAGCCAATACGCAACCTTGTTTCACCCCTTTAGTAACTTGAATTTGGGGGGTTAACAATCCCTCCATGTTACATCTCACGTGGCAATAGGTGTTTGTGTGCAGGATCTTAATTAATTCAAGCAACCTTGGCTCTACACCTTGGCTGCTGAGTTTCTTCCAGAGAATCTCTCTATTAACAGAATCAAATGCGCCCCGGAGATCAATAAAGGCTGCATACAAGGGGCTCTTTTTCCTCTTATATTTGGTTATCAAGCTACTTAACACCAGGCAGTGGTCGAGGGTTGACTTACCCCTTTGGAATCCAATTTGTTCCTTCCCTATGACATTTTTATCAACAATCCAATCAGTTAATTTCCCAAGGAGGTATTTGGCATAAAGTTTTCCCAAGACCGAGAGAAGACTGATTGGTCTATAATTAGATGGACTGTTAGGGTCACCCTTCTTATACATAGAGATGATAATTGAGTAGCTCCACACAGTGGGAATTATGCCTGTTTGGTTAACCATGTTAAACAAGATTTCAGCATTTCACTCTTTGACGTTACATGAACAAAAACCCTCGTCTCTCTTTATCAGTAATGATTCTTGTTGCTCTGTTCCTTAAAGAAAAAGCCTGAACATTCTCATGGGTGTTCTCATTGTATTAGGAAAAGGGCAACTTTGAAGGTATCTTTTGGGTACAACATGATCTCAGAAACAGTGTAGTGAGCACTTTTTGTATAATTGTGAGCAAAGGGGAGTTGTGGAGTTCTTTAAGCTAAGCTAGCAACAGAGGAAGAATAGGTGTAAGACCTGCACTATTGAACTGGAGTGAGTAAGAAAACAAACAAACAAAACACTTCTGGATCAGCAGATGGGGAGGTAATGGGCGCTAGTAAAAGGAAGCCCAAAGGATCTCCTAAATCTGCTGAGTCAGAACCAAATAAAATTAGGGCAAGAAAGAAAAACACAGGGTGTTGAGACTTATTATTCACATGGTCCATGTAGTATTAGGGATGTATACAATCAGAGAAATCAACAAGGTGGACACTCATCAGCTTCACCGAAAATGGATGATTCAGTACAATCTAGTTTAGCAGAACAGAAACAGAACAAAACAAAATACAAAAATGGGTAAAAGCGACATTTGCTATTTTTTGTTTGTTTATGGTCTGTTATGTTTATCATAAAAGGGCATTCATTATCATTAGAATGCTGAAAACAAAATAAAACAAAAAATAGAACTAAATAAGTGAAAGGAATGCAAAACAATACACAAGAAAATTTTCCTTCAAGGAAGGAAGCTTATTTAAAAGTTTAGTTGCACAGGGGATTATATATGCATCATTTGTCTTTGTTAACATCTTAGAGAAATACTTTAGATACAAAATAGCTGCTTTGTGGGATCTTCTTTGAGGTCCCATATAGTTCTGGTTTAAAAATGTGTCAGCTTCAAACAAGTATACTCAATTTCAGCTTTCACTTCTTACTCTTGTTAAAAGATGCTCCAGCAGCACAGCCTGGTCTTTGGGCATCTAGTATCTTTGTTCAATTCGTTTCTTTGCAGAATATATCAATAGTAGTAGTAACATGCAGAAGCCTGGTTTAAATTTAATGTTTGTGCTTCCAGGACCATGTGAGCCATAGTTACACAAGCATGTGCAGAGCGAGGCCAGCCCATAACCACAGAGATGAAGGTATTTCCTCTAAAGCCAATCTGACCAAGAAATACTGTGTTGGGTTCTGGAGGCTTCACTCTGTAATTTAAGCTGGAAATTTCTGCTCTTTGAAAACTGGATACAAGGCTACATCATCTTAAAAGCACAAAATTCAAATTCCTTTAAAATATTTTTATTTACTTTTTCATGCTACTGCCATCATAGATTTAACTTTAAACATCAGTTTGACTAATTATCCCCTCCTTTTGCAATTTTTTTCTGAAGGTTTAGGCAGAGAGTAGCTTATTGCAAAGGTGCCCCCCCTGTTTTTTTCTTCAGAGGAGGACTCACCCAACCTACTGCCGTTAGAAGACCCCGCTGGTATCAGAGCCCCGCATATGCATAAACAATTCCAAAAGCCAGTAAAAATGTTTACGCATTGGGCAAAAGCAATATGCAGAGCCCTGAACAGAGCCACCAATTCTGCTGCCTGGATGAACAAAAGGGGCAGGGAGGGGGAACGCTTTCAGGACTTCGTTTTGAATAACCACCGCACTTCCTGAAAGCCGCTCTCCTTTTAACATAAAACTGCTCTCATCCATCCAGACCTCCAGTTGGGGAAATTCTAAGGGTGTATCCCAAAAATCAGCACGGGCAGCATAATATCCATGGTTGTAATACAGTCATGTCACTCCAAGACTGTTTACAAGGATAGATTAATATTCAGCTTTCCACGGCTGTATCAGCCAATGTTTTCCTTTTTTGATCCAGCACAGCCAAAACAGCACGAGGAACAAAAACAGTGATTTCCCCTCCCAAACTAAACTTCAGGGTGTCTTTCACTGAAAGACATACAGCTGCAGAAAAAAACTAAATTGAGTTTCTCCCCCCCCCCTTTTTCTCGTCGTTTTCCAAAGAGGTGGGGGCTGATAAGCAGGACCCCTTCTTGCTTGCAATAGTAGGGGAGAAAGGAAACCACGTATATGTGTTTAGGTGTCTGTTCTTGGGAGACAGTTTGAAAAAAAGCTTTACAACTAAAAGGATGGCTGCTTTTGTTGCAAGGGACTTTTCTATTTTGAGACAAAGTCTGAGAGTTTAAAGATTAAAAAGGTTGAAACATGGTCCCCAATTTTTCTTTCCTTCAGCTGCAGCAAGGGTGATTAAAATGCTGTCTGACATACTTTGCTGCTCATAAATATTGAGTTCCAGGAGAATCTTCCCCCTTCGCACTGAGGAAAGAGAAACATTCTTTTTCAACGGTGCGCTTAAGACAGCTAACTCCTCCCTGGCTGAAGGAAAAAAAATGAGGAAACTCACTCAGAATGGGGCTGACTGCCGTTCCCTTTTGGGGAGAGAGAGAGAGAGAGAGAGCAACCTCTAAATCTCCTGCTCTTACACTGCCACTGGTAAAAACAAACAAACACCAGGCTGTGTAGTGAATTGGATCACCATAGAGCTTTAGCAGGAACTCTCACCGTCAGATGAGCTGACTGATGGAGAGAAATTCCTCATGCTCCCGTCCTGGCTCTGGTTCTGTGCCACAGCAGGAGGAGAGCCTACAATGGAATCTGGAGGGGTGTTTAAAACCGCTACTGGATTAAAAGGAGGCGGTTGTAAAAACTCCTCAGGTGGTGGTGGCAACTCGTCCTTCAGTCCAAACCTCAGGAGAGCGACCAACCTGGGAGTTGGAGTGAGGCTTGCACACCACAATAAGGGAGGAACCTGGAGACATAATAAATTTATCTCCATGAACATCTCTTTAAGAAATCTTGCTTCTTTTTCTTACTTGGTGGTAAGGAGCAATAGAGATGTCATTTTTCCATCTGCGTCCCCCCCCCAGCTGACTAAGGAGTCACTGGGAGTGGAGGAGGAGGGAACATCCTCTTGAAGATCCTTCCCCCCCCTTTTTTCCCTTCCCGTTTTCTCCCTCTCCTTATGGTGGATGAGGGGGAACACAGGAAGATCCTGCATTGTCTAAAAAGCCGGACAGTGCAGGAGTCCCTCCCTGCGCCAGCTGAACTGATGGCAGGGAGCCAGTTCTAGAGGAGTGGGAAGAGTCACCACAGGATTACATGGGGAAGGTTGCAAAAAGTCCTTTGGTGGTGGTGGGAAAAGCCTACCTTTGTCACACCCCGGGGGGCCAACCCAGAGTAGGAATTCAGGAGGGTGTTTACGCACCACCATCAATGAGGATCCAGGAGGAGTCACATAAAACGCTGGACTCAGACTAACCTCCATAAACTTGCCCTTAAGCAAATGTGCTTCCTTTTCTTTGCACGTTATTAAAAGGATCTGATACAAGGACTGAATTGTAAATAGATCAAACGTGCCCTCTGGGGGCCAAAGATTGCCCCTGTCTAAGCGGTAAAGGGTCCAATCTTTCTCGCAAAGACGTTTCAATTTTTCCTTAGATTTATCTTTCAACTTAGTGGCCAATGCCTTCCAGTTCTAAACTACACAGGACCAGACTGAGTCCGTCGACTGAGGCTCAGAGCCTTCCTTCGCCCTATATTTGGAGAACCAAACCATAGTCAAGGAGGATGAGTTAACCTTCACAGCCCTTGCAGTCCCTACTCTTACTTGGTTCTGGAAAATCCCACTCTGGCACCTAAAACGATGGTTTTTCCTAAATGGATTTTCTAACCCTTCTCGAGGACCTTATTCCTATGAGCCACAAGGGGGTTCACTTTTTCATTTTTATCTCAAACTACAAAGGAGCTTTGAGAACCTCAGAATTCCGGGGATTTGCAAGCCTAGGGTACCCAAACAGAACAAAACACACTTGTTTCATTTGACTAAGACACCACAGATAATTAGACTGACCAACATAGAACAAATAATACAAACCTGTCTCGACGGGAAGATGCTGGTTCCAGATGCGGCAGGGGGTGGGCTAGCCAACGCCTTCGGTGATTCCCCTGATCCTGCTACAATTACTCTCGGAACTGTGGGCTAACATGGTGCTCCCTGGGTTCCCTGCTCTTCCCAAGCAGGCCCGGGCAAAAGAGCCGCCGGGGCGTGCTCCTGCTGGGAGAGGGAAGCGAGGAGGGCACCACGGAAAGACCCCATCGTCCGAGTCACGGCACCAGATGTTACACCAGGGTAACAGGTTCAAAATATTTAAGCCAAAAAGCTTAAGCCGACAAAGGAATAAAATTTAATATTTTATTCACGCCAACAACCGGGCAAACAGCATCAGGGGAACCACACAAGATGACAGTGTGTTCTTACTTTTATAGGTTACATCAGAATAGCAGTAAAAAGAATACACCCCAAAGTTCATCATCATCAATCAGTCATAAAGAAAGGTGGAGATTTTCCCTTTCCCTAAAACATTTGAGTATTCTAAGACCCTTATTGGAAGATGGGAGCATCTGATCCTTTGACGCAAGATGAACTAGGACCTGTTTCTTTCCTATCTCTATTGCCTTTTGTTGTCCTTCCTAGGAAAAGAGCCTAAACATTTTCATGTTTCTCTCTTCTGTCTCCAGAAGAAGGGCAAATTCAAGGCATCTAAGACCTTAAAACAGTTGAATCTGCACATTTTGTATAACTCTGGACAAAGGGCACTCTGCTTAAACTATCAAGCTTGCCTAGTAACAGAAAGAGAATAGACTTTCAGGCCTGCATCTTTTCTTTGCTCAGCTGCATTATGGTTGCCAACTCCCCATTACAGAAAGAAAGTATTGGGGGGCAAGAAGAAAACTTTTGCATATAACAAAGTATATCCTTTATATGCCTTCTGCGCCTACAGAATCTCCCCTTTTCAAATGCACCCTGAAAAGCTTGAAGGGTGCCTTTAAAAGCAAACTGGTGAGAGCTGGAGGAGCATGAGGCCTGCATGTTTCTTGTTTAGCAGCTTTATTACCAACCCCCCATTACAAGGAAAAGAATAATGGGGGCAAGGAAATAATCTTACTTCTAGGTTACTTATAGAGATTGGTGAAAAATCCTTTTGACAGGGCTATGTGCCTACAGAATCCCCCCTTTTTTCAAAATGCACCTTGAAAAGCTTGAAGAATACAATCAAAGAAGGCTATTAAAACTGAGGGTGCAGAAGGGTAAGACTCCGAGGTCATAGCCCGCAAAGGGATGTCAGTGGGAGGTGGCACTGAAGGGCAGAAGGACTGGGCTAAACTTTGCAGGCAGAACCAAAGCATAGGAGTACATTGAATATAACAGCAAACAAATATTCCTTATAAAACAATGATTTGACAGGTACCTAGAAGAGTACATAATCACCCAAAATTTGTCAACCAGTCAAACATACAATCTTAGTAATTAGCATAATATATGGAACTAGAGGGATGAATTGCATCTTGAAACTTTTCTAAATTTTCATTAAGGTCAACATAAAGACAACAGTATTCTCTAACCATAGCACAGCAAGGGAATAGAGTTCGGTTTATAACCTGGACATTACATGATCAGTATATTGAAAACCCTTTTTCACCATAACATTTGCTTAGAAGGGAACATTTTTCATTTGTCTAATTTTAAAACAGTAGTACCAAAACAGCAAAAACCTTTCTGTTTTACATGAATAACTTTTCTACGCATGGGGTCACATGCGAAATACAATCCTTTTTCAGACAATAGTATAGAATGTTCAGGAGCAAGTGCAATATTTCCTAATACTCTGCAAGATTCAGCAAAATTTCTAGGCATTGTTTTCTCATAAGTACAAACATACATAAAAGCTAACCAAGTCAGAATAGAACTGGTTATTCCTTCCCAAGTTACATTAGCATAATTCTTATATAGTTTATAAAAGTGGCAATACACATCCAGGGGTTTGGTGAACAAATATAGAGTAGTTTGTGTGTCTGTGAGTTGCATGAATCCCTGTGAAACACCATCAGGCTTGGTCATATAAACCACCTTTCCCTTCTCTGGTGACCATTCAAATTGGTCAAAAGAAACTATGGAACCACAGTTATTAGAATCAATGGAACCATAGTACCTTGTGCCCTTGGTCTTACGTATGTATAAAGAAAAATATCAAGCATGTTCTGTGCAGATTAAGGTGGTATATTATTCCCTCCCTGGCGATCCAAGGCATTGTACTTATCCAACTTCCACCCCACAGAGACAAATCCACTTGAATTGAGTAGGGGATAGTAAAAGCTACTTAGAGTAATCATAGCGATTTCCCACACCATTGGTGAAATCAAACCACCATGCCAAAGCCTCTGGGATATGGGTATAATGTGACCAGGTACCAGTATAGGCTACTTGTGTTTTATAACACAACCAGCAATCAGACAAGTTTCCTAAACTGGTAACATATTGCAAAGGCGGGCGGAGTGGATGGTCAGGAATGGCTATTATTATACAACAGAGACCAAAAATTATTATGAATGAATATGAAAATACCTTTGGTCTCAAGGAATAAACCTGACAGTCACAAACTGTAAACTTAGGAAGAGTTGTCTTAAAATAATCTTGGAAATTAGAAACTGGGTGACACACAAAATTTTCACATGAAGTCCTACATGTATATACCAAGTAATCAATAGTCAAGTATTTCGCTTTATTAGCCCTGACGAGGTGAAGCTCGTGAGGGACCCCAATACAGGTGTGCAGTTATAATTCTTTGGAAAATCAAAAGGAAAACAACTGCCACTCCCTCAGGATCTCTTAACTGGTAGATAGAAGAGAAATAATGGGGGCACGATACAAATGAGGGTTGTTGAGTTACCCAAACTCCTGGCCACTGCACAGGAGGAGGAGGTAATGTATAGTATGGATCAGGAATATATAAAGTCTCCTTTCGATCAAACCTAACAGTCATGTGATCTGATATGTGACAATACAAGATTTTCAGCACAATTTTACTTTTGAGTCCCAAAACCACACTCAGCCTTGCAAGTCCTCCGGGGATGTCTTGATTGTAGTTTCCAACTGCAGAGCGGCTATAAGTCTATAGTCTATGATGTAAAACGGGGCCCAGGTTCCGGAAAGGAAAAACCTGGGAGTCTCTTACCGCCAATAAAGTCAATCAGAGTCCAAGTCCACGGTAGGACAATCAGTCCCCTTGCTTGCAAGAAAACAACAACAATTTGCAAAATCAGAAGGAACAACAGAACCAAAAGGAACAACGGATTCCGGGCAACTGGATTGGTGGCGTGAAAACGTAGACGCAAATTAGGACCAAGCTCTGAACTCCATACTTCTGGTCTTCCCACTGCGTTTCCTCGGGCTTGGGTTACAGGAGGCGGATTGGCACGCTTCAAATGCGAGTTGGACCTGGGCTTTCACTCCCTGCACTTTAGCCAAGGAATAGGTGGTCAGCAAAATCTGGTACGGACCCTTCCAGACTGGAGTCAGAGGTTCCTTTTTCCAGGATTTCAGGAACACCCAGTTGCCCGGTTCAAAGGGATGCAGCGGGGCGGTAAGTCCCGCTGGCCGTATCTCGATGAGATCCTGATGGAGTTGCAAGGCTGAGGCGGCACACAAACATTAAACAGTTAACACCCCCCCTTTCCCCAGCCGTGCTGGGTCTAGTTTGCAGTTAGCAGGCCACACTAGCAGGCTACACTGGTGCTAGAGCTCTGCATACGGCTCAGAACAAGACGGCCAGCCCAATAGCTTGTGCTGGCATGCAAACTATGGGGGATTGTGCCTTTGTTACCTTACAATGTCCAGAATCTCAGCCCTAGAGCTCCACAGGGAGCTGGAACTGTATCTCTGCTGCCATCTCCTTCCAGGCCAGAGCTTTTTCCATCCTCCCCCCGTTTCAAAAATGGCAGCTGAGAGACAGACAATGTGAGCTGTAGGATAAAAAGCTGGAAACTTTATTCAGAAAAAACTAAAAGACATAGTGAGAAAGGGAAACCATGAACATATTGTAACATAATGCAACTTACCCGTTGCTGTGCACAAAGGTACTAAGAAAAGCAGAATGAGAGATAATATAATGGAAGCATACATACTAATGGGGAAACTCATTTATACCACACAAGTGGCCATGTAGTAAAAAGATAAATGCAAAACTTCATGCACATTATTAGTGGGTGAATAGATCAGACAGGGTTGGAGGCATGAAAAGAAACGTAGGGTTGTGCCAAGAGGGAGGAAGAAACATAGTGAGGTAAACCAAACAAAACAATAAAATAAAGGGGCAAAGAAAAAAAGGACAAGGGGGTGAAAGTGGGCCAGGGAAACAGAATGTCAATGGGCTTGAAGGAGCCTTATAGGAAGAAAAGACAAACTATATCCAAATGGCAGCAGAAAATACACCCAAAATTCCTAATCGGAGATTTCAGCATTTGATTCGATTCGATTTCGAATACCTTTAATGGCATATAAATTGTTTAAGATTAATTTAGCAAGATAATAACAGCCTTTACAACTTTACAATTTCTGACGAGTTAAAATAACACCATTTAAAAATTTAGCCACCGCTTCCAACAGCTCGTAGTTGTGGCTGTTTAAAAGATATATAACCTTCTGTTTATCTGTAATGCCTTCACTTCCATGCAGGAAGGGGATTATGTGCTTCTTCCTATCTATCTCATAAAAAGGACAATTCAACAGCATATGAGATACTGTTTCCACAGAACCCATGCCACACGGGCATTTCCTTTCTTTATGCGGGATTCCAAGGTGGCGTCCAAGGCTAAAGGAAGAAGGCAGGGCATTACACCTAGCTAAGGTGATTGCTCTACGCCACCGGGCCTCAACCAGGAGATAAAGGTACTGGGCTACAATTAATCTATCCACAGGTATTCCCAGAGAGATCGGGGAACAGGTTTTATTAGCTTCCTCTAGCATCTGTTGAAACTCTCTGTCAAAAAGTCTCTTCTTGATAGCCCCATAGACCTCCTGCTTTGTTAGCATTAGCAGGTCCTCCAAGGAAATGCCCAGCTCATTAAGTTTGGCTTCGATTTTAACCCACCACTGGGTTGTGTGGAGGATGGAGCGTCCCTGGGATGTATAGTCCAGTTCATCTCGATTAAAACAAATCCTGGCCCAAAACTTGAATGTATGGCACCAGGCCAGAGTTTCCAGCCGATGCTGGCCTGTTTCTAAGCACAGGGCCGCATAGGGAATAGAATGGGGCAAGCCAAGGATTTTATACAGAAAGTATGACTGGACCCTTTCAACCTCTCTGCTCCATGCCCCTATCCAGATGGGGATCCCATAAAGGATTTGTTGACTGGCATTAAATGCTCTCAACGCTGCAGGGATGTATCCTCGGCCTTTCCCATAGAGGAAGCGTATAATGGCTGAGGCACTTAATTTAGCAGCGGAGATGGCCCGATTCCTATGTAGTGTCAGGAGGCCCTATGATGGTAGGTAAGCCCTAGGTATTTATATGACTGCACCTGCTCGAAACTACTGTGGCCGATCCGCCAATTGGTGGCTTTCCATTTATCGGTAAATACCACAATTTTGGATTTATCTAAGTTAAGTTGCAAATCGTTGAGTGTGCAGTATTCTATACAACACTCTAAAGCTCTCCTTAGTCCGACTCGTGAGCGCGAAAGTACAACTGCGTCATCAGCAAACAGAAGAAGGGGTATGGAAGTTGAGCCCAGAGTTGGACTATGTACTTGGGCCTCACTTAGTGTGGAAGCTAGATCGTTAATAAAGAGCTTAAAGAGTGTAGGAGCCAATACGCAACCTTGTTT
>NC_059433.1:22146008-22164401 GCF_021028975.2 Sphaerodactylus townsendi | reverse complement strand
ATGTACCATCTATGAATGGACTCAAGACACAGGAGATACCAGCTCTGTTGTTAAGTTCAATTTGGAACATACAAAAAAATGGAGATATAAAATTTCTGTTGGAATTGAACAGTGTGGTCTCATATGGACTTGTGAATGACTGTTTGTTAATACAGCTGGTGAAAATTTGTGTAGTTCCATTTTGAAACCATATATAATATGGACATACTAGAAAATTTTTGGAACTCATCAGTTTAGAGTCACATATGGACCTTGTCATTATATTTTGTATGAAATGATGAAATTGTATTTTGATATGATTTATTGACACTGGCACAGTTCCTATTCACTTCCTGCTCACTTCCAGAGTTCCTATTCAAGTCCTGCTCACTTCCTCCTGGTGCTGTCCCCCTTGTCAGGAGAAGCAGATCCTTGCCAGTTATGCCAGTGGTGGGATCCAAAAATTTTAATAACAGGTTCCGATGGTGGTGGGATTCAAACAGTGGCACCGCCGCACACACACGCACCTCTAGTCCCTATTGGGCAGGGAGGTTGCTTTAGTAACCCCTTCTCGGCACTCAGAATTAGTAACCACTTCTAGAGAAGTGGTGAGAACTGGTTGGATCTCACCTCTGGTTATGCCTCTTGAGCAATTGTGACTAAAAAAATCAAAACTAATTAGTTTTATGTGTGGAAGCTGTAAGCGTAGAACCCTCAGATCAGCTACCAATGGTAGAACCCTCAGGTCAGCATACTTGCTCAGGCACTGAAGTCACAGTGGGAGGAACTCCAGATGATACTTTCCCCTGCTAAAGTGCTGGAGGAAAGGACATATGGGGGTGGGCTTTCTCTATGATTGCCCCAGGCTCTGGAATACCCTCCCCTTAGAGATCCACCAGGCACCTATCCTTTATGGGTTTAGGTGGATGGCAAAGACTCTTCTCTTCACCTGGGTGTTTGGCTAGCCTCCCTCAAAGCTCCTGTACATCTGCTGGTCTGAGTGGGGTTAATTTTATTATGTTTTATTGATTTCCCTGGTAAAATAAAATGATTGTCTATCTCCGTGGTGGCGAACCTATGGCACTCAGATGTTCATGGACTACAATTCCCATCAGCCTGCCGATGGGAATTGTAGTCCATGGTATCTGAGTCTCCATCAGGATCCCTACCCATAGTCTGCAGGTAACCAAAGCTTGTATGGTAATTTTTGCTTCCATACTCTCTGCTGATCTATAAATGGAACAACTTGGCTCAAGGCTACTTCCCTCATATATTTCTGAGCTTGAGTTGGTCATGAACTTTTCTTTATCTGCCTGCTCACTGAATTCATATGCCAGTTGGGTCAGATCAAGTGATGTTCTAACTTCCCTAATGCTTCTAGGGCTCCTACCTCCTTTTCCAGCCAGATGAGTAGTCTGTCCTTCTGCTCAGCCAGGTCTGAAGCATTTCTCCAGCTTGAGATACTTCCTTCAACAGAAGAAGCTCTTCTTTTTGATCCTGCTGCCAAGACTTGAGCTAGTTTCTTCTCATTCCTGATTGAAGGATACAAGATAATGGGAAGGGAGTAAGATGAACTCCAGAAGTCTGCAGGAAAAAACCCATCAGTTTTGCACATTTTAGCAGCTTCTGCCAGTGGACTTTCATATCATGTTTCTATGACTCAATTTTAAAATATTGACACAGCAATAATTTCACCTAGATATGTATTTCAACAGATGCTTGATAAAAGTGAACATGAAAGTTTTGAAGAGTTTAGTTTTGAAAATTTAGATTTTAGTTGAGAAGAGGAAAGCATTAACTTTTTTAAAATAAAAATTGAGTAAGATCTTAATTCATTCACTACCTTGGTGGCCCTTATGAGGGCACAAAACTAGGTGTGTGTGTGTGCATTTTATGCAATAAATAAATAAAGTGGAGGGTTAGGAAGTCACATCTGCAACTAGGTTTTCATTTTTGTGTCAGCTTAAACAGAGACAAGGTTCTCACTGCAAAACATCCATGGGTGGCTAGATGTTAATTTCTGAGACATCATTTGAAGTGTCTGAGGTAAATGTCTAAATGAGTCATATGTTTGTTGTAATTGTTACACGGACCTAATTAGGACCTGCTGGAATATTGAGAATTGATGGTTCTCTAACATTAAATTATGTTATAGAATTGGCTCATGGAGTCAGAAAGATCAAACTACTTTCTATGATGCACCCTGAAACTGAGGAAAATGTGATGTGGGGCAGCACCAGTGGACACATGGATACCAAGCAGGAGCTTGTTTTGCCACAGATAAACAGTAGTAGGTCATGTAAAAAGATAAGGCAGCCAAATTACTGGCTGGGAACCTTGTCATTGGGAGACTGATAGGCTATAGGGCAGTGCAGGGACAGCTGGGAATTAGGACTTCCGGACAGGTGGTTGGGTACTTCTGTAAATGTTTTCAGTTTGCAGTCCTCAGAGCAGGAAGAGTTGAGGGAAAAGGGACCACAGAAGTACACTGAGAAACAAGTGGAGTGAAAACAGGCCACAGCTTTATTGATTACAGCTGAGGGAACATTGGTGTGCTACAGGGCCCAAATCCAGGTATTGGGCAAACTGCCTGTTGGCTGATGGAACCCATCCACAACCTATGTGCTGGATAAAACCTGGACTGGCAAGCCAGTAAGCTCAAATAGGCACAAGCTTCTGCATGATTCCTTTAACACCTAGTAGTGGAGCCAGGTGACAGCTCCCAAGCTGGCATGTCATTGCAAGGCTCAATGTCCAACTCTTCTTAAGGGGGTCCTCCCCTGGGAGAGGTAGGAATGCAGGTGCAGCGTCCCTCCTCAAATGGATCTGACCTAATGCCTGAAATTGCCACAATAGCCCGGTGGAACCCACCTAACTCTTGGCAGAGTTCCTACAGGAGCAACCGACAAAGAAAGCTGTTGTGAGTACTGTGGAGTCACAAATCCTGTCCCCAGCAAGACAGGTGTACACCATCAACCTAGTTCAAAGCAGCCACTTGGAAAGCAATGTTTGGGTGGTGAGTAATGGAACCACCAACCATCTCAATGAACTGACCCACAGTCCTGCTCACTTCCTCCTGGTGCTGTCCCCCTTGTCAGGAGAAGCAGATCCTTGCCAGTTATGCCAGTGGTGGGATCCAAAAATGTTAATAACAGGTTCCGATGGTGGTGGGATTCAAACAGTGGCACCTCCGCACACACACGCACCTCTAGTCCCTATTGGGCAGGGAGGTTGCTTTAGTAACCCCTTCTCGGCACTCAGAAAAAATTAGTAACCACTTCTAGAGAAGTGGTGAGAACTGGTTGGATCCCACCTCTGGTTATGCCTCTTGAGCAATTGTGACTAAAAAAAATCAAAACTAATTAGTTTTGTGTGTGGAAGCTGTAAGTGTAGAACCCTCAGATCAGCTACCAATGGTAGAACCCTCAGGTCAGCATACTTGCTCAAGCCCTGAAGTCACAGTGGGAGGAACTCCAGATGGTACCTTCCCCTGCTAAAGTGCTGGAGGAAAGGACATATGAGGGTGGGCTTTCTCTATGATTGCCTCAGGCTCTGGAATGCACCCTCCCCTTTAGAGATCCACCCAGGCACCTATCCCTTTATGGGTTTAGGTGCATGGCAAAGACTCCTTCTCTTCACCTGCGTGTTCCATTAGCCCCCTCCCCTCAAAGCTCCTGTACATCTGCTGGTCTGAGTGGGGTTAATTTTATTATGTTTTATTGTCATGTTTTAATGTTACTGCTTTATTTATGATGTTTTTATTGGTATGCTTTGCTATTTTAACTTCATTGTGAGCCACCTAGCGACCTCTGTATAAGGCGGGGTAAAATAAATAAAATAAATAAATAAGCTCAAACTCTCTCCAGCATGGCAGGTCATTTTCTCCAATTTGTATCATGAGGTCATCTGGAGGGCCCAGGTGGATGATGGTGCACAGGACAGCCAAGAGCCAGTTGTGTTCTTCTTTGTCCCATCCATAAGATCTGAAATTGGCCTTCCAGTCCCAACAAAGTTCTTGCCCAGTGCCCAGTGCTGTAGTTGACTTTTCAGATGGACTTGAGACACCTTGGAGAAACTAAAAGGGGGAGTCTAAGTGGAGGTTTTTTTCTGGGAGCTAATGTCAGATCCTGTAAGCAGAGGACTTCCAGCAGCTAAATTGTCAGATTCAGATTCAGGCGGGAGACAGGCCTCAACAGCTGTGGTGGCCATGCTATTACTTCCTAAGTGTGGCTTTAAGTCAAAGCAAAAAGAAGCAACTTTCCTCCTGTCTGATAGAGATCCACAACTTAAAAGCTTGGTTGCTCAGTACTTCTCATGGATTTTAAAAATTTAAAATGCAATTATTAAATTTGAAAACGTTTAAAGACCTGTATGAATTATGAATAAGGACATGGCATAATCACTAATTTTACCTTTTTATAACATCAATTTTAATCATAACGTTTACCATTTTAACCTATAAATCTTTCTGACTATATGTACCGGTATATTTTAATTCTGTGCCAATACTTGTAAGTGTGTGCTTGTACTTGTACTTGTAATGGTAGGGGAATTAGCTAGAGGCAAACCTGGCTATGTAAGAGGCAGATACCTGTATAAACAGAGATCCATCCTTAAGAGAATTACTCAAAACCTGGATTGTGGTAAAAGAGATTTATTAAAGGATCAAAAATATTAAACCACACAAGCACACAGATTTAAGAGGCTTAAGAAATAAAAGGATGAGCAATTGCAGGAATAGTTTAGGGAATTGGGAGGGCAATATTTACCATTCCGGAACTGAAGAGATCTGAGGAAAGAGCGAGGGAAACAGCCAGCACTTTCTACACAGAGAAAGGAGGATTGGGCACAAGGAGGATGTCCCAAGTGCAAAGAATGATGGATTTTGAGGCTGTGAGAACAGAAAAAATTGACCTTCTGACAACGATAAGAGAGCTGAGTTCTTGGGACAATGCAAAGTTCCATTCCCAGGAATGAACAATGCATTTGGAGTGCTGTGTGGCTCTCCTCGGCCTGTATGGCTGCAAGTTCCCCAGCAGCATTTTAATGGCAGTTTGCCTGCATCTGTGGCTGGCATCTTCAGAGTGATCTGATAATAGAATGGAAACCAAGTGGGAGTATATATATACCGTGAGGTCAAAAGGTGAGGACCCTCTGAATAGAGTAGCCTAGCTGTGAGTCACAAAGAAGTCTAGTAGCCTGGGGAGTAACAACAAATGAAGACAGCATGGCCACATGGGAGAATGCATCTGAATAAAAGTATCTTGGTCCCTTGTGTCCTTTGGATTTGCTAATGTCTATAGTTGTCCTTGTGTTTGTGTGTGGAGCTGATTAGTCACTGTCTTGATTCTAGAGTTTTTCAACACTGGCAGCCAAATTCTGTTCATTTTCATGGTTTCTTCCTTCCTGTTGAAGTTGTCCATGTGCTTGTGAATTTCAATCAAGAATCAAGACATGTCCCTGGGCAGATATGCCACTGGAGTTCAGGAGGTATGGTTTCCAACTGTGGGTTGGGAAATTCCTGGAGTTTAGGGAAAGTGTTTGGGGAGAGCAGTGTTTGGAGAAGGAAGGAAAGAAGCTCAGCAGATATGTGATGCCAAAGTCCACCCTCTAACGCTGCCTTTTTTTCCCAGGTGAACTGATCTCTGTGGTCTGGAGATCAGTTGTGAATCTGGGAGAACTCTAGGTTCCACCCTATGAGAAGGAGACTCTGCAGGTGTTCATAGGTGGGAGAAAGCATTCTGTATACATTCAGATACACCTTTTTCCTGTTCATGACTGATCTCGAGCTAGGCATTTATTGCCACACCTTGGTATTCATTAGCTGTAAAATGAAACTGGTGCTTTCTAAATGGTATAAATTCCATCTCTATTTTTATCATATAGAGCAGTGATGGCGAACCTTTTCGAGACCGAGTGCCCAAATTGCAACCCAAAACCCACTTATTTATTGCAAAGTGCCAACCATCGCCATTTAACGGAATACTGAGGGTTTTTCACTTTTAGAAAAAAAACGGGTTGGCTCCAGGGGCACGTTACTTTGGGAGTAAGCTTTGGTGAAGCAACTGTCCAATGTTTCTTTGAACGGGCTGCACTACTTCTAATTCTAGGAGGGAGTTTACTTGGTGAAGCAAGCCCCATTGGCAGTGCAAACCGAGCTTACTCCTGGTAAAGGATCGCGGCTTCTTTAGTTCCTTCGCGATGAAAATCAGGGGGGGTTAACAGTGCTTAACAGGGGTTACCTGCACTGGGTTTCCCAAAGCTTGGTCTTAGGTTTAAATGCCACAATCGAGTCCAGCGGCTCAGGCCAGCCTAGATGTGTGTGTGTGTGTGTGGGGGGGGGACGGCTCTGCGCATGCCCACAGAGAGGGCTCTGAGTGCCACCTCTGGCACCTGTGCCATAGGTTCGCCACCACTGATATAGAGCAATCTACTTTCATTGTTTCAGTTCCTGTCTGTGACAGATTTTAGTCTAGGGCCCACCCTTTTCTAACAGATCACATTGCTAAAGTGCCCCAGCTCCATCTCTGATGCACAGGGACCTATTTTCATTTCTAAAGTGTTGGGAGGGAATAGTTTTTTCTCTTGTATATTCTCTTGTGGATAAGTGGAAATCACACTTGGATATGCTTAAATTATTGATAAGGCTGGAGCGCTCAATACCTTGCAGGATTTTGCTCTGAACAGAATAAGATGAATATGACATTTTTAAATAGAGCTTGGCTTATGTACAAAAGCAAACCAGACATCCACCCTATTTTTTGCAACCTCAGAGTCCTTCCGCTTACATGCTGACATGGTTTGCAGGCATGTAGATAAGGCTGGTGGATGATTGGTTCTGCACCTTCTTTCCTTCGTCCTCTACCTTTTGCTTGCACTGACCTAGTTAAAAACGTTTGCTTTAAGCCAAACTCTAATTTGTCACTACATCTGAATAGTACAGAATGGTTTGTATGGGGATTCCAGCCTCTGTTTCAATCCTGGTTTGGAGAGAAGACAACAAACTATTCTTTGAGGCTTGGTTGTAAAAGTCAACCACGGCTTGCCACAAAAAAGGCAAATGCTCCGTTTGGTCAGTGAAAGTAAGGGTTAGGGTTAAAGGGAGCAGATAAGCTGAGCGACTCCACAGGTTTGTTCACATGATGACAAACCAAAGTGTGTCATTGCAACAAACTCAAACTTGTGCATTCCTGTCAGAGCACAGTGGAGAGCCCACATTACGCCCACAGTGATTTCTCTTGTTCACTTCCCTCGCTCAAAGACAGGATTTTTCTTCCACTGTTTTTCTGTCCCTTTACTAACTGAGCCACCCTGGTAATGTGTTTTGTTTTTGGCTGAAGAATTCGGGCAGTCCCACCCTTTTGACTCTTTGGCTCATCCCAGGAGCTTTGTGGGAAGGAAGAAAGGGCTGCTTTATCTTACGTGATGGAAATGGCACTCGAGACTCTTTGAGAAGTTAACAAATAAACACCAGATTTTATTTTAAAACAATGGGAAAGGTCAGGTGAAATGAGGAACTGAAAATTCAAGAAAGCAAACCAGTACATGCACGATCTTATGATCTTATATTACAGGCTAATGAGGGATTCTGTAGCTGTTCACAGATCACCCAGGTTCTTTTTATTGAGGTCTTTTCCCAAAGACTCTGTTATGAGTTCTGAGTGTATTCTCTGTCTCTTTTTTTGGTGTCCAGGAAGCTGTACCCCAGCCCTATGGAAACTCTCTCCCTCATCCCTAATTTTTAAAACTGACCTCTAGAACTCTAAAGGCAGTTTTTTTACCTCACTGGTCCAGAGATCTCTGATCACATCAGAGTTCTCTCCCTATTCATCTGATCAACCAGCACTTCACTTCTCCATCTCAGCCCATCTGATACTGACCTTGGCTTGGAGTAACCTGTCAAGTTTCTCTATTGCTGGGGAATTAACTCTTCAATGCTCATTAGCTGTTTGCACAGCACATCTTAATCTCCTTTTCAGTAGTTCAGTCCATCACACCCATCCTACCAGAAGTCCAGCTAAGCCTCTGGGAATAGACCAGAATAAAGGTAGGGGCCTTGATTAACTTACTACTTGAAGCTTGCAAAAGAAAGGTGTGTGGGTGTTTGACTTACCCCTTTCCATCATCAGTCAACTTCTCTTTGGAGTAGGTGGCAATTTAAAACCAAATTATAACTATAACCGCCAATAAAGGCATGTTTTCTGATGTTCACTCTGCAGTGCTTCTACTCGAAGGGAAATGTGAAATAGATCCTAAGATTATGATCAGGCTCTCTGGATGGAAACAGGAGTTGACTTAAAGAAAGCAGAAAGAGCCACAGCTCTAAGTGGGGCAGCAGATGTTACTAAAAGCTTGGTAGAGTCTCCTGCAACCAGTTGCTAGGTGAAAAAGCCCCAACCATGATGGAACAAAGGGAAAGTCATATATGTTCCAGCTGTCATGCCACTATGAAGTATTGGTCAGACACTACAGTGTATCATATTTCCGTTCCCCCTTCCTTGAAGAAACTTGATGTAAATAGGGTTATCCAGTTTTATGCTTTGCCAAGTAGCTGAGGCTGAAAAATATGGCCCAAACCATACATAGTAAGCAGCATGATTGAGCACAGATTTGAGTCTGATCTCCCTTGTCAATCAAAATGCACAACATAGCACAATGTTTTGTGACTCATGTTACCTTGATGGTAATTTTTAGTTAGATAGTAGAAACCTGTGAAATTCGAGACTGTCCACTAGAAAGACCTTTTAAATAACCCAACATGAGCTGAGTACAAGTTTCAAGACTACATAGTGTAACTCTTTCCTTTAAAACTCTTTAATTCTATTGGAATTTATTTAGTTCTGATGTGGAAAACCAGGCTCCATTTCCCACTCCTCTGCATTAAGCCTTCTGGGTGACCTTGGGCCACTCACAGTTCTCTCAGACCTCCTCCAACCCACATGGAGGCAGGCAACGGCAAAACCACCTCTGAAAAGTCTCTTGCATTGCAAACTGTACAGGATCACTATAAGTCAGCTGTGACTTGATCTCTCTCTCTGACACTGACACACACACACACACTCTAGAACTTCAAGCAATGATGAAACATCCATGGAAAGATATCTGGCAGATTGCAAAAGACATTTAATCAGCAAGTTAGAAAACAGTGATTAAATCAGTGAGAAGCCCTCAGACATCCCATGGATTACATGAAAATCTAGCTATTCCAGCGATGCAGGTTTTCAGAGAACATGCTTTTAAAGTAACAACACTAATTGTTCAAATTTCCATTTGTGGGCTGTCTTCTCTCATCATTCCTTTTTTTTAAAGTTTTTATTTTTTAGCTTTACAGCAGATTCCCAATATTAGTCCATTTTTCACAGCACAAATAAGACATCCTGAGAATGGAAAAAAGGCGACTTGGGGAGGAACTCCACACACATTTTCCCCCCAGTACATCCTCAGGACGACTTATTTCAGCTAAGTCGCTAAAATGTGGACCTTTTTTCTTTCTGAGAGCCGTCTGCAGTCAGGTCTCCGATAAGAGCCTCTGCTTCCGGGTGCCTGAAAAGTACATGGTTGTACTCAAGTTGTCCTGCCAATTCTGGCAATATATAGTTTTCCCTTTTTAATTTTTTTTCGCCAAATGAGCTCTTTGATGATATGCAGACATGATTTTAGAATCACAACTGATTTTCATATGTCTGCGTGTCTTCAAAAACAACTCAGGTTTTTTTTAAAACAGGGAAAGCTATATATTGCTGGAATTGGCAGGATGAGCTGAGTTCAGCTATGTACTTTTTGGACTGAAAAGGCACCCAGCAGCAGAGCCTGAAGAGTAAATGTCCCAGGGAAACCTTCAGTAAATGACTACAGCCACAGAGAATCACTGTAGTAGCATAAAATGTTGGATGCGAGAGCTTTAAATTCTAGCAGGGGAGGGGAAACTGTGGGTAAAAGGCTTTCTTCTGATACCTTTTTGTCCATGCTGTCCAGACAAAAAAATGAGGAGGTGGGTTTTTTTAAAGACGTCCCCACAAATATCTTGTAAATGTGCTCGTGCAGAAAAGAACCAGTAATGGGACCAACAATGTATTTACATGAATCAGTTTGTGTAATTTTGAAGTTGTAGAAAAGACATTCAATTTTATCAATGAGTAGACAAAATCAATTACTTTTGTATAACTTTCAATCCTTATTCTTCATTTTCCCAATATATAAATATACAGTGAACCCAGAGGATCCTACTCAATATACTTTCATGGAATCCACAAATATGATAGCCATTGTTCTAGTTGATTGTATTTACTGCCAGGGTTATCCATACATTTTAATTTTGGAACAATCCAGTCCAGAGTTCCTCAACATGATTCCTATGGGGGCATGTCAACGCCTTTCCTGGTGGCTGCCAATGTTTTTAGGAAATGGATGGGGCAAGTAGGGCTTTTTCCAGTGCTACTCACAGTGACCCACCAGATGCCTTTGGGAGCTCACATGCAGGATGTCAAAGCAATGGCCATGACAAGCAGTCTGAGGGCATAAGAACCAGAAAACAAAAGATCAGCACTCTGAGCAAACCTTTGCTTCATCAACAGCCACCTCAGCACTGATCTGCATTCATCACAGCCACCTCTGCTCCAATGTACATCTATCATAGTCCATCTACATTCAGGAAATAATTCAAAGCATTTTTTTACATCCTGGTGGCCCATTGCACCTCTTTATGTCTTTTGTTCAGAAGCTGTATAAGCAATCAACTCTTTGTCGCTGACTTACCTGCCAGCTTACCCCTTCGGGGGTTGGGCGGGATATAAATTTGAAAAATAAAATAAAAAATAAAAAAATTACCCCAGGACTCATTTTTGGGCATAAATATTAGTCCTTTGGCCATTGGTAGTATGTGTTTGGATTCATGTCTACATCCCGACTTGCCTATGGGCCCCTTTCCTGTTATTTTGAGAAGTGTGGCAGTTTCCTTCTTCAGTGCTGCCTTTGTTGGTTCCTTTCCTCTACTAGACTGGTAAGTATCACCCATACCTGAAATCTCTATCCCACTTCTTCCCTTTTTCTCCTATTTATTTATTTATTTGGATTATATCCCGCCCTATCCCCAAAGGGTTCTGGGCTAGCTCTTGAATGCCCTATGTATGAATGTGTGTGTATGTATATTAACCATATATGATTTTGGCTTTTGTTTTATTAATCAATCAACTTATTTTTATAATGACCACTTATTTAAGAGTGTCCACCTGGACCATCCTGATGTATACAAGATACTGATCTCAGCTATCCTCCTCTTGTTCTGTCTCCACAGCTAATTCCCCCATTTGAAAGTGGAGACAGCCCATTTAGGGTAACATATTAACCGAAAAGAAAAATCCCTGCCTGCAAGTCTACAGTCTTAAACTTCCCTGCTCCTTCCCCCATAATAAGAAAGAAAAGGACATAAGATAAAGTAAAAAGTAGTGGCAGATGCCAAAAATCATAGTCTTGGGTAAAAACAAATGTTTTCAAATCCTAATGAAACACTTTCAATGATGGAGAAGCAGGGATGTGGGCAGTAGTGGAATTCAAATAATTGAACAACTGGTTCCAGTGGTGGGATTTAAATAACTGAACAATTAGTTGTATACAAGAGGCATTTTAACAGCCGGTTCTGCCGAAGTGGTGTGAACCTGCTGAATCCCACCTGCTGAATCCCACTTTAAACAAAGAAGGCAAACAAAAAAACCCAGAGGTCAGAAACACAAACCTGATGCAAAGCAACCACAATATGGCGTCAAACAGAAATATGGATATTTGTAGATAGCATTTTTACTTTTTTATTTAAAAAAAACACTTGACTTCAGAAAGAAAAAAAATCTTAAGTTTTAATTATACTCCACCAAAATGTTTTTTACTCAGAATATTCACATGCACACACAGGCCACTAATAAAGGAAGCAAAGGGAATCCGTGACTCTTTAGGTTATTTTGCAGTATCGATCAGCTTTCAATTTTGCTCTCCTGTAACAGAAATGGGGAAAAAGAGGATTAAAAATGATTTGTGAGTCTGCCCCTTGGAAATGCTAGCCAAGTAGCTTCGGCTATTTGACACATCTTTGAACAGAGAATCTGTTTTCTCACTAGTCTTAAAACGGTTTTAATCATCTGAAAATAAGATGCTCAAATTGCAGCCAAAATGCATTGCAGTGTCCCATTGTTATGTAATCTCAATTCAGGATGTTTTATAGTTTCATTAGCTAGTTGTTTAGCTATGCCTCAGATTTAAAGAATGTTTCATTGAAAACAAAAATGTTATCCAAAGGAAAGACATACCTGTCCAACAAAGTCTCATGAAAAGTGCCTTCTTTCCTAGCTTTTTTGAGGGCTTTACTGTCTTCCTGGCTTACTTTGAGTTTGCGGTCTTGAAAACTCTGGAATTTCTTTCTGGAAAGGAAACCATAAACCATAATCTTTACTCTGAATGAAACAATTCGCTGTTTTAGCTTACACCAAGGATTTAGTTTCATTAATGAACTGTACCAATGATGTAGATTCTACTCTTATATCTGAAGAGTTTGTATACTCATGTCTGTTGAAATTACAACAAAGCCCTTAAAATTAAGCCCAGGGAATGATCAATGTATATTAGAAACCCATACATTTATTCAATGAATGACTACTAGAACTGAAAGCTAAGATTTTCAGGAGTACAATGTAACGTGACACACACTAGGCTCTGGCAACTCCATATTTATAAACATGTAAATGAAATAGTCACTCCATAAGTTCTAGTGCACAAGCACTTATAAGGCATAATATGAAATGGTAATATGAAATACACCATCAAAGATATATCATCTTTTCCATCAAAGATGGAAAAATATTTATAAATGGATAGAAAAATCAATGTTGTGATTAAGTCCCCTTGTGTCACTTTGAAATGCAAAAATGAAACGATTCTCACATTGCAGGATATGTTTCTTGACATCAGTATGTTTGATGTGATGGTATGTAGCTAGCACTGCAAATCTAAGATCCCTATCAGAATGCTGAGGTTCCAAAAAGTGTTGTACCAAAGGAACTTCTGTATTCTTATTACTTATTGAACTCCTGTGCTGTCCTACCCTCACTTTGATGGAACGTAAAGTCATTCCAATGTATACTTTTGGACACGGACATATAATAATGTACACGCATTGGGAGGTATTGCAATTTGTAAATTGAGATAAATGCCACTGAAAGCCTGATAGGGGATTTGATATCTTCTTGGTCTTAATAGCTAGACATTGCTTGAATCTTCCACATGGGTAATGGCTCCTGAGTATGGATCTCTGTAAGGGTCTCTGTATAGAGATATATGCTTTAGTGAGTACTTGTCTAAGGTTCCTTGTTCTCCTGTAACCTATCAGAGGAGGTTGGGCGCACCCCGCTATATCTGATATGAGGAGCCAATGGCGTTGTACTGCCTGGCCATTATACTTTACTGAAGGCCAAACATCCTCTTCTTACGTACACATAGTTGATTTCACACTGCTTCACATTTCCTTTGTCTTCTTCAGGAATGTCATCTTTTTGCTTGGCCTCTCTTTCCGCACATGTTCTGATCTAAATAAAAAAGGAAAAGGGGAAAAAAGCCGATGCCAAAAAGTCAAATATAAAATTGCTTCACTCTGAAGTTTTATAAGTTTTACTTTGTGGTTTTAAGGAGCAAAAATATATTTAAAAATAGTAAACAAAGCTATTGTAATGACATTTTATAATACAATCAGAAATCTCTGTTTAGCAAACTGTCCATTACTATGACTAATAAAATACTGGGAACACTCTAAGAGGAAGGGGAATATAGACTACAATGTGTGAATGTGGTTTGGCTATAACCTTCTTCTCTGATATCCAAGTATCTATGTGTCAGAGTTTGTGTGTGAAGAAAAATACCATCATCCAAATTCCCACTTGCAGACTAAAATGATTCAACTTCCCTTCCATCCACTTTGACAGGAATTTCCTCAATAAGCAATTTTTTAAAAGTCACAGAGACTTCCCACTGCTCTCCTCAAAGGATCCAGGTCTGAGATGCGTACTAGTTAAAATGGAAACTATATAGTCCATCTGATGAGACAGTGGATTGTAGAGTGAAGAAAGTCTTTGGTTTCCAATATATATATATTTCATATGGAGTTTTGCTACGCTTTGGCATTTTGTTCTGAAATATGCAACAGACATGTAAAGTGCTATATGCAGAAAACATTCAGATTACCTTAATAATTTCCTCATCACCTGCAGTTTTACTTTTGGCTTCTATATCACCTTCCTCATTACATCTGATAAAGCAGCTATTAGCTGCTAACAGAGCAATTTTCCCCTGGAAAACAAAAACGCAAACCAAATTAGTAATTTCCTGCAAAAATCTGGCTAATTGTCTTGAAACAAAATGGCAACAAAATCTCAAAATCTAATAATATCGATTTAAAACCTTCAGTAAGTGCATGTTGATTTTTAAACCCAAAATTAGCACAGGATGATTTGTGTTTTCTAACGGAAGTTAGAATTCACCTCTAGCATTTTCAGATTAATGTCAGCTGCATGTATAACCTATTGGATTTTGCTTCTGAAGATATAAAACTATGTATGTATCCTGGACTAGAACAGCTACTTCCAAAAGTCTTACAATGCATGGCAGATGCTGTCACTTTGTTTTTGTTGTATACTAGTTGATTTTAACTGTTATCTTACAATGCATGGCAGATGCTGTCACTTTGTTTTTGTTGTATAGTAGTTGATTTTAACTGTTAATTGGAAATTAGCAGTAATGTTTTCAGTGTGTCCCCCGCAATCTCTATGTAAACTCATAATAAAGTAAAATGTCTGAGAGCAGACATGGGTGTGCTGAGAAGAAATATTTTTAGCAAGCAGCAACCTAAAGAGAGAAAAAAAAGGTCAAAACTTTATAGAGAAACTCAGCAGGAAATAGGGACTATGGAGAACTCAGAAGGAAGTCTTGAAGTCCAAAAGTTGGTGGACTGATGGTAAGAGAGAAAAGAGGGAAATCAATAAAATGAAGGGTGAAGCACCAGCAGTCAGATATGTTCTTGTTGAAGAATTTGTACAGTCGAGTTAATCACACTGTTGTCACGAAGGGGGAGTTACAGAATACAAGAGGTTAGATCCGCCCAGCTTTTCTGCTGGTGAAAAAGGGGGACTGAACGGACACAGCCTTTATGGGATAGGAGCTGAAGAAAAGAGAAGAATTGAGGAAGACTGCATGAAAAATATGGCTGGATTCAATCCAAGAGTAATAAAGATCTCAATATTTTGAAAGCTGGACATTGAGGAGCTGAGTGATATATGTGTGTGAGTAAAAACTCTATTGTGTAGTTTTAGCCACCTTTTATAACCCACAGCTCAGATAATTTGCCCAGAGGGAATAGCTGAATGAATGAGAACTCTCAACGAACTTCTGTCTGCTGAAGAATAAAAAGGAATAATTTCTCCCCACACTGGTTTCTGACTTTGTTCTTTGTGGGGAAATCCCAGAACACAGACAATAACTCTATTCAAGTCCGTCTTTCAGAAATAAACAAGTATAGCCCCAAACCAATGCATCATCTGCTAGAATCAACTGCTGTTCGAAGTCACTTGCCTCTTGAAAGACCGGTTCCCACTGCTCCCTTGAACCAATTGCGTCCGAACGTCCAATAACCAGCCCATCCGAATTGATACCAAGGTATTTGCCATAGCCTGATTTTAGAGCAATTCTGAAAGAAGAAAAGCAAGAAACAAGAGTCTGATAAGAAATGGGAACTGCATTTCTTATATGAGACTGAATGGACTATGTAAGAATAATAACAATAGTAATATTAAGCTATTATTAAGATATAAATAACTGCTCATTAGATACTTATTGTTGTTTTGGAACGAACGAAATTTAAAACTATGTAATGTTCTCTCTAAATGATATTACTGTTGTAATTCTAAGATCCAATGTGCTAGAGCTAACATATATACAGTTTGTGGGTAACTGTATTTCCTTTTCCCTCTTTCTATATTTTCTGTTTTTAACTATATTTGAGAAAATTAAGAAACATATTATAAAAAACAATGCAAGAAAGAAAAGCAATGACATTAATGTCACTTCATTAATATTATTTTGCATTATGGAGAACACTGGGGGTCTCTGAAAGTTTAGTGAAGATTCCACAGAGACAGATAGATGATGGTAGACAGGCTACCTTAGATCCACTTACCTGTTGCAACTGATCTTTTCCTGCAAATAGGCAGCTGCAAGGGAACTCTAGTTATGCTTTTGTGCACTGATGCACTCCAGGTCACAACAGAAAACAGTGAAGTTGAACAGGTTCGTAAGAGCTCACATGAGCGAGAAACAAGTACAATGTATCCCAGAATCTTCTGCAGTACTCCAGAGTTCCATGGCAGACATATAGAGGTTCCTCAGCAATCAAATTGAAATGGAGAAGGTAACTTGAAGGTACACAATTTAAAGACCTACTGACTTAGGTTAAGATAACGCTGGGAAGACTCCACAATTTTTTCCTGTTTCTCCATTGTCTTTCTCTATTTAATGGACACTGTGCATGTTTAACAGACTACACACTAACATTAAAAATCTAGATAGAGTGATAAATTTATTAAAAATATTAAGAAATGAGATTGAAGGACTCCAAACAGTTTGTATTAACACCTTATGACCACTGGAACTCGAGAGCATGACCTGGAAATCAATCAGTTGATTTCACCTTACAGTCTTCCTCATTTCAATCTTTGCTTGTGTTTGTTACTGCCATAAGGTCTGGAAATATTTTTTTTAATTCTTAAATGATGAAAAATGGCATTTTCTGAAATGCAAGAGAAGGGCTGTGTGTTTATGTAATTCCAAGCAAATACAGAGAAGGGTTATTTGGCGTAAAACCTAACTTCCTGAGTATCAACTTTTTTTCAGGCAAGGTTCCAGTCCTTGTGTTGAAAAAGATAAAGCTTTAAGCGCAGTCTACTGAAATATCAGAAAAGGGGATTGTTGAATAAGGGCTCCAGTGACATAAGGCAGAGCTGTAGCATTCTGTACAGCTTCAGAATAATTTATACTAACTCCCCCCCTCTCCAAAAAGAAAAAGAACATTTATCTAGTTAACAGCTTTTAGGATTACTTACAGCCCCATCCAAGAGCTGGGCACCTGGCCACTGGCCCCAAAGAGGCTTCCTAGCGGTATGGGGAGGCTTGAAAAGTGAAAGAACCTCCCCCCCCACCACTGAGAAGCCTCTATGGGCCCCTAGGCCACCCAAAAGAGTAATTTAAGTCCAAAGACCAGCCTGCCCCTGCTATACCAGCAGAGGCTGAGAGGGAATCAACTAATGTTGGCTCCTGCCCGAGCTATGCCAGTGGTGGAAGGGCCCTGGGATGCTAGTGCAGCATTCTAAGTGGTGCTCTAGCAGGGGATAAGTGTATGTGTGTGGTGGCTGCACACTGGCACTATCACCCCTCCGATGGGGTAAGTGCCCTGGGAAGGGCGAATACGCTGGTTCAGCACCATGCTGCTCCCAAAAGCAGATTCAGCTCCCCCTCTTTTGGATGGCGCTCTTAGCTCAGAACAATAACATTTTATTGTTAAAGACATTCTTTATCTACATATCCCCCGCACTGTGTCATATAAAGTTTGTTTGGGTATCACTGTTGATGTAGGCATATGTGAGATTTGTTTTGTTTTTCTTGCTTTGGCAGGCTGAGAGTGGAATATAAATAAAACATTATTATCTTATACTAGTATGACAAAGGGACATAATATTTTTTTAATCTAACCATTTATAATTAGAAAGCAGACCTGAAAAGATAAAATGAGTTTCAATCATTCCTATATAGAGAAGCCAAAGAATACCTCAGGAAAACGTCTGGTTTTAAATTCAAGAAAGTAGTAATTACCTTGTGTCTGACAGCTTGACAGCAGTAAATTGTTCAGGAGGGTTAGGACCTTCATCTGAAGGTAACAGAAAGAAAGAGACACATTCTAATTAATACTGGAGAATCTCATTAATGGTGACTGATGCACAAAACTAAAAAGAGTGCCCATTATTTTCCCTAGTGTTTATTCTGCCATGAATTGCACATACCACTAATTACAACAGGGTTGCTGTGCTAGTCTGTTTTTCAAAAACAAAAGTGCAGTGGCACCTTATAGAATAGCAACATTTATTCTAGTATGAGCTCTGCCTCACAGAAGCTCATACTGTAACAAGATACCACTGGTACCTTCTCTGAAAATTTCTCATCCCCAGATATTTTGTGTGTGTGTGCAGGTGTGTATGCATCCATTTATACTTTGTTTTAATCCTTGGACAGTTTTCTGCCCAGAGGACACTATGCTGGGTGGAGGGGTGGCCCAGAAATATTTTGTTAATAAATAAATATATTACACGTATCTAAGGCAATTGAAGTCAGTGG
>NC_059433.1:22129677-22145925 GCF_021028975.2 Sphaerodactylus townsendi | reverse complement strand
TAGTATAAATTATTCTGAAGCTGTACAGAATGCTACAGCTCTGCCTTATGTCACTGGAGCCCTTATTCAACAATCCCCTTTTCTGATATTTCAGTAGACTGCGCTTAAAGCTTTATCTTTTTCAACACAAGGACTGGAACCTTGCCTGAAAAAAAGTTGATACTCAGGAAGTTAGGTTTTACGCCAAATACCACTTCTCTGTATTTGCTTGGAATTACATAAACACACAGCCCTTCTCTTGCATTTCAGAAAATGCCATTTTTCATCATTTAAGAATTAAAAAAAATATTTCCAGACCTTATGGCAGTAACAAACACAAGCAAAGATTGAAATGAGGAAGACTGTAAGGTAGAAATCAAATGTATTGATTTCCAGGTCATGCTTCCCGAGTTCCAGGGTCATGTTGTGTGTTAATACAAACTGTTTGGAGTCCTTCAATCTCATTTCTTAATATTTTTAATAAATTTATCACTCTATCTAGATTTTTAATGTTAGTGTATAGTCTGTTAAACATGCACAGGGTCCATTAAATAGAGAAAGACAATGGAGGAACAGGAAAAAATTATGGAGTCTTCCCAACGTTATCTTAACCTAAGTCAGTAGGTCTTTAAATTGTGTACCTTCAAGTTACCTTCTCCACTTCAATTTCATTGCTGAGGAACCTCTATATGTCTGCCATGGAACTCTGGAGTACTGCAGAAGATTCTGGGATACATTGTACTTGTCAGTTCATGTGGAGTCTTACGAACCTGTTCAACTTCACTGTTTTCTGTTGTGACCTGGAGTGCATCAGTGCACAAAAGCATAACTAGTGTTCCCTTGCAGCTGCCTGTTTGCAGGAAAAGATCAGTTGCAACAGGTAAGTGGATCTAAGGTAGCCTGTCTACCATCATCTATCTGTCTCTGTGGAATCTTCATTAAACTTTCAGAGACCCCCAGTGTTCTCCACAATGCAAAATATTATTAATGAAGTGACATTAATGTCATTGCTTTTCTTTCTTGCGTTGTTTTTTATAATATGTTTCTAAATTTTCTCAAATATAGTTAAAAACAGAAAATATATGTATATATGTTAGCTCTAGCACATTGGATCTTAGAATTACAGCAGTAAAATCATTTAGAGAGAACATTACATAGTTTTAAATTTCGTTCGTTCCAAAACAACAATAAGTATCTAATGAGCACTTATTTATATCTTAATAATAGCTTAATATTACTATTGTTATTATTCTTACATAGTCCATTCAGTCTCATATAAGAAATGCAGTTCCCATTTCTCATCAGACTCTTGTTTCTTGCTTTTCTTCTTTCAGAATTGCTCTAAAATCAGGCTATGGCAAATACCTTGGTATCAATTCGGATGGGCTTCAGATTTATTTGGGCGTTCCAGACACCAATTGGTTCAAGGGAGCAGTGGGAACCAGTCTTTCAAGAAGCAAGTGACTTCGAACAGCAGTTGATTCTAGCAGATGATGCATTGGTTTGGGGCTATACTTGTTTATTTCTGAAAGACGGACTTGAATAGAGTTATTGTCTGTGTTCTGGGATTTCCCCACAAAGAACAAAGTCAGAAACCAGTGTGGGGAGAAATTATTCCTTTTTATTCTTCAGCAGACAGAAGTTCGTTGAGAGTTCTCATTCATTCAGTTATTCCCTCTGGGCAAATTATCTGAGCTGTGGGTTATAAAAGGTGGCTAAAACTACACAATAGAGTTTTTACTCACACACATATATCACTCAGCTCCTCAATGTCCAGCTTTCAAAATATTGAGATCTTTATTACTCTTGGATTGAATCCAGCCATATTTTTCATGCAGTCTTCCTCAATTCTTCTCCTTTCTTCAGCTCCTATCCCATAAAGGCTGTGTCCGTTCAGTCCCCCTTTTTCACCAGCAGAAAAGCTGGGCGGATCTAAGCTCTTGTATTCTGCAACTCCCCCTTTATGACAACAGCGTGATTAACTCGACTGTACAAATTCTTCAACAAGAACATATCTGACTGCTGGTGCTTCACCCGTCATTTTATTGATTTCCCTCTTTTCTCTCTTACCGTCAGTCCACCAACTTTTGGACTTCAAGACTTCCTTCTGAGTTCTCCATAGTCCCTATTTCCTGCTTAGTTTCTCTAGAAAGTTTTGACCTTTTTTTTCCTCTTTAGGTTGCTGCTTGCTAAAAATATTTCTTCTCAGCACACCCATGTCTGCTCTCAGACATTTTACTTTATTATGAGTTTACATATAGATTGGGGGGACGACACTGAAAACATTACTGCTAATTTCCAATTAACAGTTAAAATCAACTAGTATACAACAAAAACAGTGTGACGGTATCTGCCATGCATTGTCAGACTTTTGGAAGTAGCTGTTCTAGTCCAGGATACAAACATAGTTTTATATCTTCAGAAGCAAAATCCAATAGGTTATACATGCAGCTGACATTAATCTGAAAATGCTAGAGGTGAATTGTAACTTCCGTTAGAAAACACAAATCATCCTGTGCTAATTTTGGGTTTAAAAATCAACATGCACTTACTGAAGGTTTTAAATTGATATTATTAGATTTTGAGATTTTGTTGCCATTTTGTTTCAAGACAATTAGCCAGATTTTTGCAGGAAATTACTAATTTGGTTTGCGTTTTTGTTTTCCAGGGGAAAATTGCTCTGTTAGCAGCTAATAGCTGCTTTATCAGATGTAATGAGGAAGGTGATATAGAAGCCAAAAGTAAAACTGCAGGTGATGAGGAAATTATTAAGGTAATCTGAATGTTTTCTGCATATAGCACTTTACATGTCTGTTGCATATTTCAGAACAAAATGCCAAAGCGTAGCACACCTCCATATGAAATATATATATATATTGGAAACCAAAGACTTTCTTCACTCTACAATCCACTGTCTCATCAGATGGACTATATAGTTTCCATTTTAACTAGTACGCATCTCAGACCTGGATCCTTTGAGGAGAGCAGTGGGAAGTCTCTGTGACTTTTTAAAAATTGCTTATTGAGGAAATTCCTGTCAAAGTGGATGGAAGGGAAGTTGAATCATTTTAGTCTGCAAGTAGGAATTTGGATGATGGTATTTTTCTTCACACACAAACTCTGACACAGAGATACTTGGATATCAGAGAAGGAGGTTACAGCCAAACCACATTCACACATTGTAGTCTATATTCCCCTTCCTCTTAGAGTGTTCCCAGTATTTTATTAGTCATAGTAATGGACAGTTTGCTAAACAGAGATTTCTGATTGTATTATAAAATGTCATTACAATAGCTTTGTTTACTATTTTTAAATATATTTTTGCTCCTTAAAACCACAAAGTAAAACTTATAAAACTTCATCAGAGTGAAGCAATTTTATATTTGACTTTTTGGCATCAGCTTTTTTCCCCTTTTCCTTTTTTATTTAGATCAGAACATGTGCGGAAAGAGAGGCCAAGCAAAAAGATGACATTCCTGAAGAAGACAAAGGAAATGTGAAGCAGTGTGAAATCAACTATGTGTGCGATAGAAAAAGAGAGGGATGTTTGGCCTTCTCAGTAAGTATAATGGCCAGACAGTGCCATTGGCTCCCTCATATCCAGATGGCGAGGTGCGCCCAGCCTCCCTCTGATGGGTTACAGGAACAGAGATTATGGAACAGGTACTCCACTAAACATATATCTCCTTACAGGAGACCCTTACAGAGTCCCATACTCAGACTATTGCCCATGTGGAAGGGTTCAAATGTCTAGCTGTTAAGACCAAAGAAATTATCAAATCCTCAAGGCTTTCAGTGGCATTTATCTCAATTTACAAAGCAAGAAAAACTTTGCAAGCTGTCTTAGAGCACAGACTGTTCTGTGTCCAAAGTGGGAATTGGAAATGACTGCCGTTCCATTAAAGTGAAGGATTGCCAGCTTTGGGTTCAATAGAGTGGCAAGAATGCAGGAAGTTCCCTTTGATTTTTTAGCACTTTTTTGGAGTTATAACTCGTTGAAATGGGATCTTTAGATTTACAGTGGTTCTCATACCTTCCTAATGTAATGGCACATATCCTGCAGTGAAATGTCTTATTATATATATAGAATTGCTTGTAGCACTAGAGAGCTTTACAGAGTGACTATTTCATTTTACATGTTTTATAAATATGGAGTTGCGAGGAGCCTAGTTGTGTGTCAATTTCGTTACATTGGTACTCCCTGAAAATCTTAGCTTTCAGTTCTAGTAGTCCCATTCATTGAATAAAATGTATGGGTTTCTAATATACATTGATCATTCACTGGGCTTAATTTTTAAGGGACTTTGTTGTAACCATTTCAACAGACGTGGAGGTATACAAACTCTTTTAGATATAAGAGTAGAATCTATATCATTGGTACAGTTCATTAATGAAACTAAATCCTTGGTGTAAGCTAAAACAGCGAATTGTTTCATTCAGAGTAAAGATTATGGTTTATGGTTTCCTTTCCAGAAAGAAATTCCAGAGTTTTCAAGACCGCAAACTCAAAGTAAGCCAGGAAGACAGTAAAGCCCTCAAAAAAGCTAGGAAAGAAGGCACTTTTCATGAGACTTTGTTGGACAGGTATGTCTTTCCTTTGGATAACATTTTTGTTTTCAATGAAACATTCTTTAAATCTGAGGCATAGCTAAGCAACTAGCTAATGAAACTATAAAATGTCCTGAATTGTGCCATTTTAGATTACAGGCATGAGATTGTATAATGAAATTCTCCTTTGTACAAAAAAATCCTGCCTACATGAGAGAAATATGGACCGGAAAGAGTGACATAAGCCTAGACTTCTCCCTGACTTTGCCATATGTAGTGACTTTTCTCTTATGAGGACACATTTGAGCATGTGGCCAAATGAGTCAATCCAGGAGTTATTTGTCACAATCAAACTGCCTCCCTTAAAATTATATGTTTTGGAGGTGAGATCAAGCAATATGAAAGATCCATTTCTCTTTTTTGATCTACGGCTGTTTTGTAGGCCACAGTTGCTGTGTGGAGAGTGAGCAAGTGGACCTGGGGTCCACACAGTTTTTTGTCGTGAATATTAACAAATTTTATGCAGCAGCCATTCTTTTGATTTTCAGCTATTTTTGATTTTCAGCTAATATTTAAAAGATGTTTTCCTAGTTGTTTGATGACTGCCTCAGACTATTCCAGCTTCAAAGGACCAAATTTTTTTTCCTTAAAGAGAAATTTACTAGAATAGCGGTTGTTTCTATAAGCATTCCAAATTCCTGTACTGATAAATGTTCTGTTTTCTTGATACTTCATACTGTGTCTTCTTGTGACAGATAACAAAACTGCTTTAAGACTAGTGAGAAAATAGATTCTGTTCAAAGTGTGTCAAAATGACAAAGCTACTTGGCTAGCATTTCCAACAGGCAGACTCACAAATCATTTTTAATCCTTTTTTCCCATTTCTGTTACAGGAGAGCAAAATTGAAAGCTGATCGATATTGCAAATAACCTAAAGAGTGCCGATTCCCTTTGCTTCCTTTATTAGTGGCCTGTGTGTGCATGTGAATATTCTGAGTAAAACATTTTGGTGGAGTATAATTAAAACTTAAGATTTTTTTCTTTCTGAAGTCAAGTGTTTTTTTTAAATAAAAAAGTAAAAATGCTACCTACAAATATCCATATTTCTGTTTGACGCCATATTGTGGTTGCTTTGCATCAGGTTTGTGTTTCTGACCTCTGGGTTTGTTTGTTTGCCTTCTTTGTTTAAAGTGGGATTCAGCAGGTGGGATTCAGCAGGTTCGCACCACTTCGGCAGAACCGGCTGTTAAAATGCCTCTTGTATACAACTAATTGTTCAATTATTTAAATCCCACCACCGGAACCAGTTGTTCAATTATTTGAATTCCACTACTGCCCACATCCCTGCTTCTCCATCATTGAAAGTGTTTCATTAGGATTTGAAAACATTTGTTTTTACCCAAGACTATGATTTTTGGCATCTGCCACTACTTTTTACTTTCTCTTATGTCCCTTTCTTTCTTATTATGGGGGAAGGAGCAGGGAAGTTTAAGACTGTAGACTTGCAGGCAGGGATTTTTCTTTTCGGTTAATATGTTACCCTAAACGGGCTGTCTCCACTTTCAAATGGGGGAATTAGCTGTGGAGACAGAACAAGAGGAGGATAGCTGAGATCAGTATCTTGTATACACCAGGATGGTCCAGTGGACACTCTTAAATAAGTGGTCATTATAAAAATAAGTTGATTGATTAATAAAACAAAAGCCAAAATCATATATGGTTAATATACATACACACACATTCATACATAGGGCATTCAAGAGCTAGCCCAGAACCCTTTGGGGATAGGGCAGGATATAATCCAAATAAATAAATAAATAGGAGAAAAAGGGAAGAAGTGGGATAGAGATTTCAGGTATGGGTGATACTTACCAGTCTAGTAGAGGAAAGGAACCAACAAAGGCAGCACTGAAGAAGGAAACTGCCACACTTCTCAAAATAACAGGAAAGGAGCCCACAGGCAAGTCGGGATGTATACATGAATCCAAACACATACTACCAATGGCCAAAGGACTAATATTTATGCCCAAAAATGAGTCCTGGGGTAATATGAGGTAAGCTGGCAGGTAAGTCAGCAACAAAGAGTTGATTGCTTATACAGCTTCTGAACAAAAGACATAAAGAGGTGCAATGGGCCACCAGGATGTAAAAAAATGCTTTGAATTATTTCCTGAATGTAGATTGACTATGATAGATGTACATTGGAGCAGAGGTGGCTGTGATGAATGCAGATCAGTGCTGAGGTGGCTGTAGATTAAGCAAAGGTTTGCTCAGAGTGCTGATCTTTTGTTTTCCGGTTCTCATGCCCTCAGACTGCTTGTCATGGCAATTGCTTTCACATCCTGCATGTGAGCTCCCAAAGGCATCTGGTGGGTCACTGAGTAGCAGAGTGCTGGAAAAAGCCCTACTTGCCCCATCCATTTCCTAAAAACATTGGCAGCCACCAGGAAAGGCATTGACATAGGAATCATGTTGAGGAACTCTGGACTGGATTGTTCCAAAATTAAAATGTATGGATAACCCTGGCAGTAAATACAATCAACTAGAACAATGGCTATCATATTTGTGGATTCCGTGAAAGTATATTGAGTAGGATCCTCTGGGTTCACTTGTATTTATATATTGGGGAAAATGAGATAAGATTGTTATACAAAGTAACTGATTTTGCTACTACGTGATAAAATTGAATGTCTTTTCTACAACTTCAAAATTACACAACTGATTCATGTAAATACATTGTTGGTCCCATTACTGGTTCTTTCTGCACGGCGCACATAAGATGTTGTGGGGACATCTTTAAAAAAGCCACCTCCTCATTTTTTTGTCTGGACAGCATGGACAAAAAAGGTATCAGAAGAAAGCCTTTTCCCCCCACCCACTTTTTCCTCCTGCCCAAATTTAAAGCTCTCGCATCCAACATTTTATGCTACTACAGTGATTCGCTGTGGCTGTAGTCATTTACTGAAGGTTTCCCTGGGACATTTACTCTTCAGGCTCTGCTGCTGGGTGCCTTTTCAGTCCAAAAAGTACATAGCTGAACTCAGCTCATCCTGCCAATTCCAGCAATATATATAGCTTTCCCTGTTTAAAAAAAACTGAGTTGTTTTTGAAGACATGCAGACATGATATGAAAATCAGCTGTGATTCTAAAATCATGTCTGAATATCATCAAAGAGAGCTCATTGGGGAAAAAAATTAAAAAGGGGAAACTATATAGTGCCAGAATTGGCAGGACAACTTGAGTACAACCATGTACTTTTCAGGCACCCGGCAGCAGAGCAAACATCCCAGGGATGACTTGCAGACAACTTCAAGAAAAAAGGTCCACATTTTAGCGACTTAGCTGAAATAAGTCGTCCTGAGGATGTATTGGGGGGGAAAGGTGTGTGGAGTTCCTCCCCAAGTCGACTTTTTCAGTTCTCAGGATGTCTTATTTGTGCTGTGAAAAATGGACTAATATTGGGAATCTGCTATAAAGCTAAAAAATAACTTTAAAAAAATGAATGATGAGAGAAGACAGCCCACAAATGGAAATTTGAACAATTAGTGTTGTTACTTTAAAAGCATGTTCTCTGAAAACCTGCATCGCTGGAATAGCTAGATTTTCATGTAATCCATGGGATGTCTGAGGGCTTCTCACTGATTTAATCACTGTTTTCTAACTTGCTGATTAAATGTCTTTTGCAATCTGCCAGATATCTTTCCATGGATGTTTCATCATTGCTTGAAGTTCGTGAGTGAGTGTGTGTGTGTGTCAGTGTCAGAGAGAGAGATCAAGTCATAGCTGACTTATAGTGATCCTGTACAGTTTGCAATGCAAGAGACTTTTCAGAGGTGGTTTTGCCATTGCCTGCCTCCATGTGGGTTGGAGGAGGTCTGAGAGAACTGTGAGTGGCCCAAGGTCACCCAGAAGGCTTAATGCAGAGGAGTGGGAAATGAAGCCTGGTTTTCCACATCAGAACTAAATAAATTCCAATAGAATTAAAGAGTTTTAAAGGAAAGAGTTACACTATGTAGTCTTGAAACTTGTACTCAGCTCGTGTTGGGTTATTTAAAAGGTCTTTCTAGTGGACAGTCTCGAATTTCACAGGTTTCTACTATCTAACTAAAAATTACCATCAAGGTAACATGAGTCACAAGACATTGTGCTATGTTGTGCATTTTGATTGACAAGGGAGATCAGACTCAAATCTGTGCTCAATCATGCTGCTTACTATGTATGGTTTGGGCCAATGGCTATTTTTCAGCCTCAGCTACTTGGCAAAGCATAAAACTGGATAACCCTATTTACATCAAGTTTCTTCAAGGAAGGGGGAACGGAAATATGATATACTGTAGTGTCTGACCAATACTTCATAGTGGCATGACAGCTGGAACATATATGACTTTCCCTTTGTTCCATCATGGTTGGGGCTTTCTCACCTAGCAACTGGTTGCAGGAGACTTACTGAAAGCTTTTTAATGCTATCTGCTGCCCCACTTAGAGCTGTAGCTTTTTTCTGCTTTAAGTCAACTCCCTGTTTCATCAGAGAGAGCCTGATCATAATCTTAGGATCTGTTCACATTTCCCTTCCGAGTAGAGCACTGCAGAGTGAACATCAGAAAACATCCCTTTGACGACGGTTATAGTTATAATTTGGTTTAAATTGCCACCTACTCCAAAGAGATTGACTGATGGAAAGGGGTAAGTCAAACACCCACACCTTTCTTTTGCAAGCTTCAAGTAGTAAGTTAATCAAGGCCCTACCTTTATTCTGGTCTATTCCCAGAGGCTTAGCTGGACTTCTGGTAGGATGGGTGTGATGGACTGAACTATTGAAAAGGAGATTAAGATGTGCTGTGCAAACAGCTAATGAGCATTGAAGAGTTAATTCCCCAGCAATAGAGAAACTTGACAGGTTACTCCAAGCCAAGGTCAGTATCAGATGGGCTGAGATGGAGAAGTGAGATGTTTTGGGTTAGTCAGATGAATAGGGAGAGAACTCTGATGTGATCAGAGATCTCTGGACCAGTGAGATAAAAAAAACTGCCTTTGGAGTTCTAGAGGTCAGTTTTAAAAATTAGGGATGAGGGAGAGAGTTTCCATAGGGCTGGGGTACAGCTTCCTGGCCACCAAAAAAAAGAGACAGAGAATACACTCAGAACTCACAACAGAGTCTTTGGGAAAAGACCTCTCAATAAAAAGAACCTGGGTGATCTGTGAACAGCTACAGAATCCCTCAGCCTGTAATATAAGATCATAAGATCGTGCATGTACTGGTTTGCTCTCTTGAATTTTCAGTTCCTCATTTCATTTGACCTTTCCCATTGTTTTAAAATAAAACCTGGTGTTTATTTGTTAACTTCTCAAAGAGTCTCGAGTGCCATTTCCATCACGTAAGATAAAGCAGCCCCTTCTTCCTTCCCACAAAGCTCCTGGGATGAGCCAAAGAGTCAAAAGGGTGGGACTGCCCGAATTCTTCAGCCAAAAACAAAACACATTACCAGGGTGGCTCAGTTAGTAAAGGGACAGAAAAACAGTGGAAGAAAAATCCTGCCTTTGAGCAAGGGAAGTGAACAAGAGAAATCACTGTGGGCGTAATGTGGGCTCTCCACTGTGCTCTGACAGGAATGCACAAGTTTGAGTTTGTTGCAATGACACACTTTGGTTTGTCATCATGTGAACAAACCTGTGGAGTCGCTCAGCTTATCTGCTCCCTCTAACCCTAAGCATTACTTTCACGGACCAAATGCAGACATTTGCCTTTTGTAGCAAGCCGTGGTAGTTTGACTTTACCTAACCAAGCCTCAAAAGGCAGTTTGTTGTCTTCTCTCCAAACCAGGATTGGATCAGAGGCTGGAATCCTCATACAAACCACTCTGTACTATTCAGATGTAGTGACAAATTAGGGTTTGGCGAAAAGAAAGTTTTAACTAGGTCAAGTGCAAACTAAAAGGTAGAGGGAAGCAGGAAAGAAGGTTACCAGGAACCAAACATCTCCCCAATGCCTTATCTACATGCCACCACCAAACCATGTCAGCATGTAAGTGGAAAGGACTCTGAGGTTGCAAAAAAATGAGGGGTGGATGTTTGGGTTTATAAGAACATAGAACAAGTAGACTGGATCAGACCAAAGTCCCATCTAGTCCAACTCTCTGCTACTAGGTAGCCCACCAGAGTGCCTTTAAGAACTCACATGTGGGATGTCATGAACTTGCCAATGGCCTTCTCTGCGGCTGTTGCGTCCCGATCACCCTGGTCTGTTAAGGCATTTGCAATCTCAGATCAAAGAGGATCCAAGATTGGTAGCCATTAGATCGACTCTCTCCTCCATAAATCTGTCCAAGCCCCTTTTAAAGCTATCCTGGGTTGAGTGGCCATCACCACCTCCTGTGAGCAGCATATTCCAAACACCAATCCTGCGTTCATTGAGAGGGTGTTTTCAACTTTTATTAGTCCTAATTCTTCCCCAGCATTTTTGCACAAATGGGTACCCCTGGTTCCTATTATTGTGTGAAAGAGAAGAAATTTCTCTCTGTCCAGCATTTCTCCTTATTCACTTAATTTTGCTTAGACTTCAATCATATCCCCCTCCAGCCGCCTCCTCTCAAACTAGAGGTCCCACGCTGCAGCCCTCCTCATAGGGGGAAGGTGCTCCAGTCCCTCAATCACATCCTTGTTGCCCCTTCTCCACTTTTCCTATCTCCTCAATATCCTTTTTTGAGATCTCGGCAAATAGACCAAGAACTGGACACAATTCCAAGTCTTGGTCCTTTCCACTGCTTTATGTAAGGCATGACAATCTTTGCTTTAGTTTTATTATCCAGATTCCCTTTTCCAATATGATCCCCAACATAGAGGTTTGCCCCACTTTTAGCAGCTACCATGCATTGAAGTTTGCACCAAATACATTGAGTTGACATTCCCATGGAACTATCAACTAAGGCGCCCTAAATCCTTTCACCTGGTCTGTGACTATTGAATTCCCTGGTCTGTGTGGGATTAGAGGATGGGATTCTCCAGCTTGATGTGGAAAACACATGTAATTGGTTAGGTATGAACAGAACCTAAAGGGTCAGTGTTGCATAATGGTTAGGGTTACTGGACTTAGGATTTAAAATCAGGTAGAAATCTATATACTTTCCGCCAAAGAAACTCACCAGATTAATGTAGGCCGAGATTCGCTTTCAGCTTCAACATTGGATAAAATGTAAGAGGGAGAGAGAATCATGTATATTGCCCTGGAGCTCCTTGGAGGGAACAATAGAGGGTAAACCTATTTTATAATCCACCGAAGCTACATTAGTTGTAATGCAAGAAATTCAGCTGTTGTGGGAAAATGCACCTCGAATTTGGGTTCTGGGGGTTAAAGTAATGGAGAGATTCTTAAGCCCTAAGCATTTCTACTTATAAATGTTGAAATTGTCCCACTCAAAGAGGTATATTTAAAAAAAAAAATCCACCAAATTAAATGGGTATTACTTTGCACAGCTGCGATGTCGCTTGTTAACCTATCAATTTTTTTTGACTGATCTCCAGCTCTCTGTAGCTGTAACCAGCAACTTCGATCGCGTTAGATCTCCAAGTAGGAATGAACACAAAGCCATCTGTTAGCTGCATAAGCTTAAAACGTAAACCTACTGGTTTTCTACTAGAAAACTTCTATAGACAAGAAGGCTGATTCAGAGCTTTTCTCCCTGGTCAGTTGGCAACCCTGAGCACCAACACTATTTGTCCAACTTGCTACAGCCACAGGTCAAAACCAAAATTCTGAATTTAAGCTACAGGACAGCTGAAATGAACTGCCCGATCTTTATTTGGTTTGAGTTAACAGTATTTTGCACCTTAGGTGTGACAACAGCATGAGCAATATGCGCCCTGACAGATGGAGAAGAAGCTGCTGACCACACATTCACAAAAAAAGCCCGCGATTTCATACTGAAATGCCTGGCTACGATGAAAAAAAAAAAAGTCTAGGATGCTAAACTAAAGAAGCATCAAACAATATAACTATGAAAGGAGGGCTCTGGTTCAGTGTAGACGCGACATCATGCTTATGCGAAAGGTGGTCTTCGATGCAATCCTATACATCTCCTGGTTAAAAAATGATGTGGAAGACCTTGACTAGAAAGTTCTGGAGATCTTCTACCAATATGGGGAACACAATGCCACTGGTCTTGATAGGGTCCATTGGTAGACCCTGACTCAGCGTAAGGCAGCTTCATGGGTTCCTTTACAGCTGAAGGGACCTGCTTTTTTTCCTTCAGAAATCCAGTCTTTGTTTATATACTACTACTTAGTTGTATGTTCAAAAGGAGTGGATATTTCAACACCATGCGGTTGGATATTTGTCAATCCACAGCACAAGAAGAGATTCCAGGTCTCCTACACCAAAAGTTCCAAAATGGCAGCTACATTGGATATTCATTGAGGCACTGGCTTCGGGATTCCTTAAAGCCAATGAGCCAAGGTAAAAACCCTTCTGTCCTAATAAATGAAAAAGAAGTAAACAGAAGAGTTTTATTTGGCAATTACATTCTGCAAATCGAGATCCCACTCATCAGAATGTAGACAAATTTAGACATAAATATTAGGACATCAGAATAGCATTCTTCTACTGATTGGTATCAAGAAAGAGGGTCCTCCAAGATCATGGTTTTATGCTTTCCTAAAAGCTGGAAACTTGTGAGGGTTTTGCTTTTGTTACATAAAGAAAACCAAAGCTCTATTTAAAAATGTCATATTCATCTTATTCTGTTCAGAGCAAAATCCTGCAAGGTATTGAGCGCTCCAGCCTTATCAATAATTTAAGCATATCCAAGTGTGATTTCCACTTATCCACAAGAGAATATACAAGACAAAAAACTATTCCCTCCCAACACTTTAGAAATGAAAATAGGTCCCTGTGCATCAGAGATGGAGCTGGGGCACTTTAGCAATGTGATCTGTTAGAAAAGGGTGGGCCCTAGACTAAAATCTGTCACAGACAGGAACTGAAACAATGAAAGTAGATTGCTCTATATCAGTGGTGGTGAACCTATGGCACAGGTGCCAGAGGTGGCACTCAGAGCCCTCTCTGTGCAGACATGCGCCATGAAGCCGATCCCCACACACATCTAGAATTGTAGCCCTGAGCAGCTGGACTCGATTATTAAGCGTTAAACCCTAAAGACCAGAAGTTTTGGGGAAGCGGTGCAGGTCAGGTAACCTGTTAAAAACACTGTTAAGCCCCACTACGATTTTCAATGCGAAGAAGGGCTGAAGCACGCAGTCCTTTACCTGGCAGTAGCTTTCGGTTTGCTGGCAATGGGGCTTGCTTCCTGGTGTAAACCCTCCTAGGGATTAGAAGTAATTACGCCCACGTTCAAGAAGCATTGGACCGAGTTGCTTCACCAAAGCTTACTCCCATTAAATGCGTGCCTACTCCGGAGCCAACCGTTTTTTCTAGAATTGAAACTTCAGTTAAATTTCACAGTTAAATGGCCGTGTTGGCACTTTGCAATCTCAAATAAAGTGGGTTTTGGGTTGCAATTTGGGCACTCGGTCTCGAAAAGGTTCGCCATCACTGCTCTATATGATAAAAATAGAGATGGAATTTATACCATTTAGAAAGCACCAGTTTCATTTTACAGCTAATGAATACCAAGGTGTGGCAATAAATGCCTAGCTTCGAGATCCAGTCATGAACAGGAAAAAGGTTGTATCTGAATGTTATACAAGAATACTTTCTCCCACCCTATGAACACCTGCAGAAGTCTCCTTCTCATTAGGGGTGGAACCTAGAGTTCTCCCAGATTCTGACTGATCTCCAGACCACAGAGATCCAGTTCACCTGGGGGAAAAAGGCAGCTTTAGAGGGTGGACTTTGGCATCACATATCTGCTGAGCTTCTTTCCTTCCTTCTCCAAACACTGCTCTCCCCAAACACTTTCCCTAAACTCCAGGAATTTCCCAACCCACAGTTGGAAACCATACCTCCTGAACTCCAGTGGCATATCTGCCCAGGGACATGTCTTGATTCTTGATTGAAATTCACAAGCACATAGACAACTTCAACAGGAAGGAAGAAACCATGAAAATGAACAGAATTTGGCTGCCAGTGTTGAAAAACTCTAGAATCAAGACAGTGACTAATCAGCTCCACACAAACACAGGACAACTATAGACATTAGCAATCAAAGGAAACAAACACCAAGATACTTTTATTCAGATGCATTCTCCTATTGACCATGCTATCTTCATTGTTACTCCCAGGCTACAGACTTCTTTGTGACTCACATACCAGGCTACTCTATTCAGAGGGCCTCACCTTTTGACCTCACAGTATATATACTCCACTTGGTTTCCATTCCTATTATCAGATCCTCTGAAGATGCCAGCCACAGATGCAGGCAAAACGTCAGGAGAGAATGCTGCTAGAACACGGCCATACAGCCCGGAAACCACACAGCACTCCAAATGCATTGTTCATTCCTGGGAATGGAACTTTGCATTGTCCCAAGAACTCAGCTCTCTTATCGTTGTCAGAAGGTCAATTTTTTTCTGTTCTCACAGCCTCAAAATCCATCATTCTTTGCACTTGGGACATCCTCCTTGTGCCCAATCCTCCTTTCTCTGTGTAGAAAGTGCTGGCTGTTTCCCTCGCTCTTTCCTCAGATCTCTTCAGTTCCGGAATGGTAAATATTGCCCTCCCAATTCCCTAAACTATTCCTGCAATTGCTCATCCTTTTATTTCTTAAGCCTCTTAAATCTGTGTGCTTGTGTGGTTTATTATTTTTGATCCTTTAATAAATCTCTGTATACACAGGTATCTGCCTCTTACATAGCCAGGTTTGCCTCTAGCTAATTCCCCTACCATTACAAGTACAAGTACAAGCACACTTACAAGTATTGGCACAGAATTAAAATATACCGGTACATAGAGTCAGAAAGATTTATAGGTTAAAATGGTAAACGTTATGATTAAAATTGATGTTATAAAAAGGTAAAATTAGTGATTATGCCATGTCCTTATTCATCAAATTCCTTACAGGTGCTTTACTTTAGCGTTTTTTCCAAATTTAATAATTGCATTTTAATTTTTAAAATCCATGAGAAGTACTGAGCAACCAAGAGAAAAGCTGATTTTTTAAGTTGTGGATCTCTATCAGACAGGAGGACAGTTGCCTCTTTTTGCTTCGACTTAAAGCCACACTTAGGAAGTAATAGCATGGCCACCACAGCTGTTGAGGCCTGTCTCCCACCTGAATCTGACAATTTAGCTGCTGGAAGTCCTCTGCTTACAGGATCTGACATTAGCTCCCAGAAAAAAACCTCCACTTAGACTCCCCCTTTCAGTTTCTCCAAGGTGTCTCAAGTCCATCTGAAAAGTCAACTACAGCACTGGGCACTGGGCAAGAACTTTGTTGGGACTGGAAGGCCAATTTCCAGATCTTATGGATGGGACAAAAGAAAGAGAACACAACAGCTCTTGGCTGTCCTGTGCACCATCATCCACCTGGGCCCTCCAGATGACCTCATGATACAAATTGGAGAAAATGACCTGCCATGCTGGAGAGAGTTTGAGCTTATTTATTTATTTTATTTATTTTACCCCGCCTTATACAGAGGTCGCTAGGTGGCTCACAATGAAGTTAAAATAGCAAAGCATACCAATAAAAACATCATAAATAAAGAAGAAACATTAAAACATGACAATAAAACATAATAAAATTAACCCCACTCAGACCAGCAGATGTACA
>NC_059433.1:22106102-22129579 GCF_021028975.2 Sphaerodactylus townsendi | reverse complement strand
CCTGACGTTTCGCCTGCATCTGTGGCTGGCGTCTTCAGAGGATCATCTTCAGAGGATCAGATGCCAGCCACAGATGCAGGCGAAACGTCAGGAGAGAATGCTGCTAGAACACGGCCATACAGCCCGGAAACCACACAGCACCCCAGTGATTCCGGCCGTGAAAGCCTTCGACAATACATTAATTTTTACTGTTTACACTCAATGGTCATGAAATTGGGAGTCCTTATGTTAAGTGTGCTTTTTATAGTTTTGATCTTTGCTTTGCTTTTTGTATATGTTTTAAGTACTAATAAAAATTTAATTTTACAAGGGGGGGAAAAGAAGCAACTCAAAGAGGAAGGTGCCAGCTATGCCTCTGCATGATTCACTGTTCTGGCCTTGCCTCCAGCCATTCAGCCTCCACTTGGGCTGCAGGGCTGCAGGACTTTACTGTCTCCCTGCTTCAGGTGTGATTGGGTCATTTCATGACATCCAGTTCAGATAGTCAGCATCAAGACGAGCTGCCATTGTGTCTCTACATGCATAATTCACCCAGGTTCTCCTTGCAATCAAGGCATGCCATGTGAAGTGAGATAAAAGGAGAAGCTCTTCAAAGCGGGCAACTCTTATTCACTATTCTAAACCTTTTCTGAAGGTAAATGAAGTTCACTTCCATTTTGCAATCTAGCAAACAAATTGCCTGCCTCTGTGATGAATGTAACCGGTGCAAAGCCTGTGTCAATTACAAAGGCCTCAGTTGTCCACCAGTGTATCCTCAGTACCTTGAGCAAGCCAGCCACAGCTTTTGCTACAAGCATTAATGTCCCATCTCTGCAAATCTTTGGATTCCCTTCCCACATAAGTCAAATAAGGTAATCATCCAACTGTTGACTTGGAAAATAAGAGACATCTCTTGAATTTTTCTAAACTGTTACCTTGATTTTTTTTAAAAAAAATCATGTTCCAAATCAGGGAAGGATGGAGATCCTCATTCCAACATAGTCAGACATGAAATATAAACCGTCTTAAAATTAAAGGAACCAAAAGCTCATTTGAACAGGTATAGAATTGTAGAAATAGAAGGGGCCATATGGGTCATCTAGTCCAACCCCTTGCTCAATGCAGAATCAGGGCAAAGCATCCCTGACAAGTGAGCCACCAAAGAGAGTTTCCCAAACTCTTTTAAAATGTTGCTGTAACTCTTATGACAAAACACCCCAAGCTGGCTTTAAGTTTTTTTGTTAGGGAGTATTTATGGAGAGAAATAGAAACTGGATCCAAAGGCTGGGATGCTGAAGGAATGCTGAGAGTTAAAGTTGCCTATCAGGCATTTGTTTCTGATTTCGTCATATGACTCTAATATGCATTCATGTGGATTACAAAGTAACACAGAGAAGGAAAAGATACTACAAAGGAGGGGGAAAATCTGGGAGAGGAAAAGATAAAACAATGATCTCAGGCATGCACGAATGCACGACCGTTTTGCTGGGCTCATCCCATAATGAACAGTCTATCTTGTGTTTGCACTGTAAGGTGGAAAATGCATTTTTTCCATGCATGATAGAAGTGCTCGCCAAAGGAACCTTGTAGCAAAGAGTAAACTATAGAATTGTAGTCAGAGCTCTGCTCACAACCTGAGTTCAGTCTTGCGGAGGTCGGTTTCAGGTAGCCGGCTCAAGGTTGAGTCAGCCTTCCAGCCTTCCGAGGTCAGTAAAATAAATACCCAGCTCCTGGGGGTAAAGTACAGATGACTGGGGAAGGCAATGGAAAACCACGCCTAGTAAACGCTATGATGTGATGTCACCCCATGGGTCAGGTAATGACCCAGGACTTGTACCACTATCTTTTACCTATAAGGAGAAAAACCTTGGCAAATGGTGACAATCTGATTTCTGTTGGAATAGAGTTTAGAATCCCCTTTATCCCAGAACTGTGCTTACTCAACTGTGCAAAGAAGATCCCAAACACATTTGAAGACTGTGTAGTAAATGCTAAAACTTACACAGGACTTGCATTTGTTCACAACTAGGAAAAAAAGAATACAGTAGAAAAAAGGAGAGGAGAGAATGCAAAAGGAGAGAATGCAAATATATATTATGCTGAAATTCATTTCTATGATTAGGATTTTGAAAATAAATTACAGTTGTTGAAATTAGCAGAAGAATGGATGGAAAACATGGAATAAACTAACATTATCAAAAAAACAACTAAATTGCCTTTCCTATTTATAGAACAAGAACCAAAATAGTTGCACATAATTAATATTATACTGCCTGAAACATGCACTGTTGGTTAATATTAAAAATGGGGAAACAGAGCACTAGTACAGTTTTATCCAGTGGTAGGGGATCATGGTAAAAAACCTTGCTCTAGCAGATTACTTTTTTGTTTTGGAATTCCCTAAATACGAAAGACTTTCACCTTGGCCTGCGTTCATGCATTGTCATCATCTCTATTGGAAGAAAGATATATTTGAATTCTTTACTCTCAATGTGTTTGCCCATGCCAATTAGACATGGTTGAAACAGTTGATCATGTATCATTGTGCTGTCCTTTGTATAGGGACTTTCCATCTTTTTTATATAATTCCAGTTAGTTATGTCTGCCCTGTTGGAAACAACCTATTGTGTGGCTGTGAAAGTCTGTGTATGCAGATGTGTTGATGACTCTGCTCATCTCTATAAATCTTCACTGATCTGTGATCATGACATGTTATGATTAAATGCTTCTTATAAGATTGTAAATGCAGATCCACCTCATTCTGGTATAATTATTTTAAAAATTGTATTACTGTTATTGTTATGTTTGTTTACTTACTTCATTTGCTGAATTTTTCTTCCTTTCCGGTACTTTTTTGTTGGCAAAATAAACATGATGTATATTCAGAAAAGATTAAATGCTCTTATTCGTGCTCGTAATCTCGTGGGGAAATCTCAGGTGTGCATTTCTGTGGTGCTCAGCCCATACAAACTGTAGGCATTTATGAAGTCAGAACCGAGCAGAACTAACACAACACACTCACACAAAACCCTAACCAATTTGTTATTCCACAAGCCTTTTGTGAGTACATGCCACAACACATTTGTTAACATAGAAGGTGATATGAGACACCCTTCCGCACATGCAGAATAATGCACTTTCGATACACTTTCAATGCACTTTGCAGCTGGATTTTACTGTGCGGAATAGCAAAATCCACTTTCAAACAACTGTGAAAGTAGATTGGAAGTGCATTATTCTGCATGTGCGGAACAGGCCTTTGTTCTTTGGGTTGCAGCAGACTAGCATAGTTGTCCCCTTCAGAGCAGCCACCAGATCACAAATTCACCCAGTGCATTGCTCCTTGTCCCAGGCAGAAAGTTCAAAGGCAGCCAGAGAGAAGGGGGGGGGGGGCAGAGGTCAAAGAGGGCTACCAGCACTTGGGGACTCTGATGGGCCGAGTACAGAATATATTAAGGCAGATTTCTATCTCCGTACATTAGTGAAATACAAATTACATTTTAGTTGGCAAATGTGGCCCTTTAAAAAGTTATACTATATAATAACAGCTCTTGTAGAAGTCCTGTTAAGGTACTTTATAAATATTAAATTAGGATAAATGAAACAGATGTTCATGCCAATTCTAAAATGTTCTCAGTGATCGCCAATACAAGTCAGAGAGTTGCCAGCTAAATCTCTTTCAGCCAGTCTGACGTCTAAGCTCCTGATGTTGATGCCCATTGCGTTGCTAGATGTTGTCTGGAAAGAAAGTCACGTTATATCTGTGATTCTTTTTTATAATATATATTTTATTTTCTCAACATATACAAGAACAAAACAAACATAAACATAAACACTTTCACACCCCACCACATCAATACAAAACAAAAACATGAGATACAAAAAAAGAGAAATAAAATAACCAAATAATGACTTCCTGCTGTTTCATTATTGAAGTGTAATCCATTCTAGGTTCATGCATCTAGTGGTGTAGTGGTTAAGAGCAGGTGTACTCTAATCTGGAGGAACCGGGTTTGATTCCCCTCTCTGCCGCCTGAGCTGTGGAGATTCAGATTAGCCTGTACACTTTGTGGTTTGCTATTTCCTGCCTCTGCATGGCCTGATAGAGTTCTGAGAGAACTGCACCAAGCCCAAAGTCATCCAGCAGACTTCAAGCGGAGGAAGAAGGAAGAGTTTGGATTTATACCCTGCCTTCCTGTCCTGAAATGAGGCTCAAGTTGGCTTACAAACTCTTTTCCTTTCCTCTACCCACAACAGACACCTTGTGAGGTAGGTGGGACTGAGAGAGTTCTGCAGAACTGTGACTAGACCAAGGTCATCCAACAGTCTTCATATGCAGGAGCGGGAAAACAAATCCAGTTAGAGTCCACCGCTGAGGTGGAGTGGGGAATCAAACCCAGTTCACTGGATTAGAATCTCTTGCTTTTAACCACTACACCACGCTGGGTCTTTTCCGCCTGCTCATTTCATTAAGGCTTGTATGGTTCTAAAACAGGACAGATTTCTTTGGTTCTTCCATTCTGCTGCCTTAACGGCATTCAAAATATGTACCCGAGGCTGGTAGAAGTAGACCAGACTGGTCAAACTATGACATGAGAAGAGGAATGAGAGATTTTAGCATTTGAAGAAAACTTATTCCAGTCATAAGAACATGGTAGAGGAAACTGAGGAAAATGTGTGAGGAAGAAAGAAATGCCAATTTCCATTACAACTTTAAAAAAAACAGAGAACAACCACAAGAAAAGAAAAGACTTGAATTCCTGAAGTTATGTATTTTGAACATATACAACACAGTCCTATGCAGAGTTACTCCAGTTTCCTGTTGAAATGATCCGAACAAGTACATTTTCCTTTGGCTAGCAACGTTTCATTAGAGATAAGCAAGAGCTTATCAGGTTTGTGGGTGAGACAGAGGCCCCTTCCGCACATGCAAAATAATGCGCTTTCAAACCACTTTCACAATTGTTTGCAAGTGGATTTTGCTATTCCGTACAGCTTCAAAGAGCACTGGAAGCAGTTTGAAATTGCATTATTCTGCATGTGCGGAATGAGCCAGAGATAGGGAGAAAAAATAGCTGCGTACAAACTTGAGTGCTGATGAGAAAAGAATTCAAATTATAAAAATATTTTTGAAATAAATTGTCCTTAACACTGTCAGTCTGGCACTTTCAGACTGACAATGTGCGCTCTAGGATTTCTGTCCTTTTTTTAATACAAGAAGCAAAGGTCAGCTGTGCCAGATCAAACTGAGTACACATCAGCGAAACAAGGTCCAAGGCCACAGTCGACTAGAAAAACAAAATCAAACCCAACACATACAGTGTTCGTCAGCATGATCTTATGCCCGGTGTGTCCTGAGTACCTTCCTGAAATAGGATGCTGTCTAGAAAGTGAATTGAAGCTTACAGCCTAACTATCCACCCAGCCGTCCAATGCTGTAGCTAAATGGCAAACAACTAGGACATTTGTTTTAAAACACACACATACAAAACGTTTGTCTGTTTCTCCTTACCTATTATCACTTGCTGCAAGAGTGTACAACCTGGTGGGGATTCGCTTTCTGGAAAACACTGAAGATTTTAACTGTGTTAGCTTTAACAACTGCACATTTTTTTAAAACCTCAATAAAGATTTCTGGCTATAGCTAAGACATGTCAGGTATACTTAACTGGAGCGAGGGTTCAGTCCAAGAAGGTATTTCTAGGGTTAGGGTGTAGTCAAAGAGGGTATGGAATGTTCACAAATGACTAATAATGGCTTAGTTTTCTTAGGCAGTGACAACAGTTGCCAAGGCAGGGCTCAGCCTCTTATTAGGAAGTAACTAGAACTCTAACAGTCTCACCCAAATGGCGGGGCACCTGGCTGCAGTGCGGCAGCTGCCCCGCCCCACCATTCTCAGGAGGGCTTTCTGCAGCGCAGGTAGCCAAAAAGGCATAAAACCCACCCCCACTGCCAGAAAGCCCTCAATAGGGGCTTTCAAATCCACCAGCACGGCCCCATGCTGCTCCCACTGGAGGGTCAGACCCCCTTTGGATGGGGCTGGAAGGTACTCAGACATAACAATACTTTTGGGCAATCAGCTACAAGGCAGATGATCTATATTATTGCTCTAAGAATCTCTGTGAGTCTTTTTCCTTCCCTTGAAATCACTCAAATTCCCTCCTTGCCAATCACGATGCTCCAGGTTTGCCTCCATTTTTCACTTGAGCCTATATTACAGGATTGTTGTGTGGATAAAAATTGTAAACATTGGGGAAGGCCCTTGCTCAGAGCATCGTCCTTGTACCCAGAAGGCCCCTAGTTCAGTCCTCGGCATCTCCAGTTAAAAATTTCAGGGAGGAGGTGATGTGAAAAATTTCTACCAGAATCTCTGGAAAGCCACTATTTGTCCAAGTAGATAACAGTGACCTTAATAGACTCCGGATAAGGCAGCTTCATGTGTCCATGTATGCCAAACTCATTCGAGGGGCAGAATAAAAATTTAAATAAAATGCCAAATCTACACAGAGGCCTCAAAGCAAAAAGGAAGCCCAGAAACATTACACACTTCACCTCCAAGAAACGCTGCCAGTCTTCCTGAATTTCTTTTTGACTTTGCTCAAGATTCCTCTGATGTTTCCTCTCAGCCGAGACCCTCGGGTTTGCCTTGAAATTCACTTTAAGCAACACGTGGGTCACGGTTCTCTGGGTAAAATAAACAATTCTAAGTCCAAAGCCCTGGAGTGCAGGTAGAATTCTCTGCAAAACAAAAGGGTGGGTCTATATTTATTTCAGGATTGGACAGCTCCACGTGTGCAACGGCTCAGGTCTCATCAACCCCAGCGGCAGGAATATATTTGTTTTGCGTCGGACTTTCCCCGGACCTTCTCAATCCATTTTTTAAAAAATAACAGCGGCATGCTTGCTTCCCTGAAAACTGAAGTACAGAGAAACAGCAGAGTTATAAAGCTCCCTATTCTACTGAGTCAGCAGCTCCCAGAGAAAAGTACCAAACGTGTAATGTTTGAGGCAGAGATCCTACATTGTAAAAATATCTTGGACAGACTTCTCCTTTGAAAATATTTAATTAGCAAAGTCCAGAGGTAGGAAAGCTGAAGAAATTCTAAAGGCTCTATGTTGCAAGGTGCTATCTCTATCAGCCTCTGGTCTTAAAACACAGCGGGGAGGGGAGTCTTAGGCAAACTAGCAGATTGAAGGACAGGGTCAGAGATGGGATCCAGCAGGTTCTCACGGGTTCCCGAGAGTAGGTTACTAATTATTTGTGTGTGCCGAGAGGGGGTTACTAATTGGTGATTTTGCCACGTGATTTTTGCCTTAGTTACGCCCCTCCTCTCAGCAGTAGCGCACAGAACTTGAAGCAGTCTAGCAGGAGGTGCACCGGCATGGGTGGCAGCCTGCGCCTGCGTGCATTCGTTCCCCCCCCCAAGGACCGGTGCAGCAGCTGTGTCCTTGCCACAGCCTCACTCAGGAATGCCCTGCCCCCAAAATTCCCCGACCATGCCCCCATTGTTCCCCGCCTAGCCCCATTGGTGCTATGCCACAGTTTGAATCCCACCACCATGGGAACCTGTTACTAAAATTTTTGGATCCCACCATTGGACAGTGTCCTGAGTTGTAAGCTGTAGAGTGGAAGCTGGAAGTTGTTGTCAATGGATCTGAAGTTCTGCTTGTTGATACAGTTAGGACCCTTCCGCACATGCAGAATTATGCACTTTCAATCCACTTCCACAATTGTTTGCAAGTGGATTTTGCTTTTCCGCACTGTTAAATCCAGCTGCAAAGTGCACTGAAAGTGCATTACTCTGCATGTGCAGAAGGTACCGTCTGGCTTGAACAACTGGGATATCAGGCTACAATGATATGCAAACTTACATAGGCCCCTTCTGCACATGCAAAATAATGCGTTTTCAAACCACTTTCACAATTGTTTGCAAGCGGATTTTGCTATTCCGCACAGCTTCAAAGAGCACTGAAAGCAGTTTGAAAGTGCATTATTCTGCATGTGCGGAATGAGCCATAATTCCCATTGAACATAGCGGGATTTACTTCTGAATCAAGATGCTAGGATTGGGTGAATGGGGTAAAGAGAAGAAAACAAGCCTTGTGCCTTTTGCCATTGGTGAAGGCATATTCTGCAGACTCAGCTTTCCAACCTGGCTATGGCCGGTGGTGCCCGCTGACATTCTTTTATCTGCTCATCTGTTCAGAAGGACAGAAGCCCCGTGTCAGATTCCCCGCTCAGACAATAAATCATTTGGCTGGTTCAAGCCTTCTCTCAAGGTCACTTAATTCTTCTAGGATTGATTCCTCTATCGTTAAAATATTTCAAAGAAAAGAGGTTTTTCAAAAATATTTCAAAGAAAAGATTCAAGGTGGTTTTTTTGATCCAGGAAACTGCTGTTAGTCAGGTAGACAACATGGGATAGTAGGAGCAACTCAGCATAATAAATTAATGTGATATTTCAGAGCCAGCATTGTGTAGTGGTTAACAGCAGGTGGATTCTAATCTGGAGAACCGGGTTTGATTCTCCACTCCTCCACCTGAGTGGCAGAGGCTTATCTGGTGAACCAGATGTGTTTCCGCACTCCTACATTCCTGCTGGGTGACCTTGGGCTAGTCACAGTTCTTTCTGAATTCTCTCAGCCCCACCTGCCTCGCAAGGTGTCTGTTGTGGGGAGAGGAAGGGAAAGGAGCTCGTAAGTCACCTCGAGTCTCCTTACAGGAAAGAAAGGTGGGGTATAAATCCAAACTCTTCTATACTCTATTGTCAAACGGTATTGTTTGGGTGTAGGGGTGAGCCTGCGAACCCAGCAGAACCGTAGATAGAGCGCCTGGAATGCCGGGTGCCAGCCTCGACTGCCTTCTGGAGCTGCACACGCTCCCCCCAACCCCGGCTCCCACCCCGTGAGTCCGCGGGTCATGAACTGCCACAGCTCATGGTCACCAGGTGTCCCATACAAAGGGACAAAAGGGCCCTTGCCCTCAGGTGAGGATTAGACCCAGACGCGGATGCTTCCTCCTGCACGTAGCAGCCCAATGAGATCATACATCACATGATGATCTCCCGTTCTCCCGATCTCCCGACCTCCCGCTCTCCCGCCTGTCCGACCCCTTTACACGCCCCTAGTGAAACCCTAATAAAAGGTGCAAGGGACGAGCACACGGCAGAGTTGCCAGGATCACGGGATCCCGCGCTTCCTGCTACTGGCTCTCTCCACCAGATGATATCTCCGCGTCTCGTCTCTTCCTTGCGGCGCCGCGGGCACGACTTCATTTGGGTCCTACTACAACATGTATCCTGAGGTATATTCATATGTATGTGTAACATGCTGACAAGTCACATCTGATTTATGGTACCCAGTATGGTTTTCAAGGTGAGAGACTATCAAAGGTGCATTCCTCTGCTTATCCATTCCGGTATGCTTTGGTGGCTGGCCCAGTTTAGCATCTGAGATGTGATGATATTCCAAGCCAAATTCTAATGCATCTTGGAAGGGAAAAATGTCCCACAAAAGGAAAAAAAGTTTTTTGACAGCAGGAGATCTTACACTTTACAATACTCAATCACCCAATACCTAAAAGCACATTTTCTCATGATCCTGAAAATACTGTGTTACTGATAATATAAAGAATGGGAAATTTCAACTATATCTAGGGTGTTTTTGTACCAAAAGAGCAGATCACTTTGTGGTGAAGAAGGTGAGCTTCATGTTATCAGAAGAGGTCATCAGGCTATCAATGGGGCTGTATCTCTGCAGCTCACTTAACGCACTTCCCTGGAGCAAAGTTTTCAGGGGGGAAAACTCACGAGGCATATTTTTGACTGAAGTATGATTTGCACAGTGGGAACTCAAAGAGTTCCCCCAAACAAAATACCAGGTTTCTGAGCTTCTTCTTTCCCCAGGAGCTTTCCTGTTTGTGGGATTAAAACTGTAGGTTAGTGGCTGTGCCTCAGAGACGTGATAATATCCTACAAGGACAAAGTTCTGGAGCTGACTCTTTATGTACTCTGTCCGAAAAAAAAGTGCAACTAGGATGGACATTTAAATCCTCAAACATAGAAGGGGTGAGGGAGCAGTCGCAGCTCTTTCTGCCACCTTTGTCTGCCCTCCTCTTCCACATGAGGAAGGAATATCAACTGCTTGCAGGAAAAAAAATGTCCTGTTCTTTTAACACAGCAATTATAAAATGTTATCAATCAGGTGATGTCATTTACCTTCGTGACATCAAAAGCTGTCTATTTCAGAAGAAACATAACTAGAGCTCTGGTGGATCAGAGCAATGGTCTATCTATCTAGTCAAGCATTCTGGTTCACATAGCAGCCAGCAAGTTGCCCTGCATGGCAAACTGCCTGGAGCCAGACACTCTTTCCTGTTGCTGCCTCACAGTACTGGTATCCAGCGATTTGCTGCCACACATCATCATCATCATCATCATCATCATCATCATCATCATCATCATCATCATCATCATCATCATCATCATCATCATCATCATCATCATCATCATCAAGAAGAAGAAGAAGAAGAAGAAGAAGAAGAAGAAGAAGAAGAAGATAGAAGCAGCAGCAGCAGCAGCAGTAGCAGTCGTCGTCGCCGTCTTCGTCGTCGTCATAGAAGTTTGGATTTATATCCCCCCTTTCTCTCCTGTAAGGAGACTCAAAGGGGCTTACAATCTCCTTTCCCCCTCACAACAAACATCCTGTGAGATAGGTGAGGCTGAGAGAGCTCTGAAGAACTGTGACTAGCCCGAGGTCACCCAGCTGGCATGTGTTGGAGTGCACAGGCTAATCTCGTTCACCAGATAAGCCTCAACAGCTCAAGTGGCCAAAAAAAGAGAGGATTTTTTGGAGAGGTGGGTGGAGAAACTGCATTTTTATTATGTACAGTCACAGGGTTGCAGAGAACCAGGGACTGGCCGTGTAGGGTTCACGTGGGCTGCGGTCTTAGCTCACTAGACATTCAATTGCACCACTGTTGATGCCACCCAATGATATTGTGCAGATGTCTCCCATCACTATTTTGAAGCCCATTCGGCACCGGGGCTGTTCGGCAGGGCTCCTCAGTGGTTTACCAGCTCCTGTGCTTTGAGGACAGGACACCAGGTTTGCCCGGCAGTGTTCAGCGTCTGTCGAGCTGACATGGTCACTGTGCTTAATGTTCTTTTGCATCTTTTGGTCATGGGGTGGCTCCTTCACAGCTTTGATGATCAAGGCGGAGGCTGATGGGACCACTTCGACCTAAGCTTGCTTGTCTGGGTCATCAGCTTCATGTTGATCTGCAGCCTTTTCCAGTCGGTGGTAGTTTTGGCAATGTCATGTCCAACTTTCTGGGGAGCAGCAAGCCCAGGGGTCCAATTTTAGGAGACAGAGCCGAAGTGTGTCGTATCTGGTGGATCTCCCAAACAGACTCAGTGAAAACTGAACTCGGTTTTATTGATTGGAGTTCAAACAGGTTACGCTGCAAGATCTTTGCCAAGACTAAAGCATTTTGTGCCAAATTGTCCCAATAAGGATTACCATGCCTGCCTTCTATGTCACAGTTCTAGGCAGTATCACTCACCCTTTGATAGCCAGGGTGGAGTAGTGGATAAGAGCAGGTGGATTCTAATCTGGAGAACCAGGTTTGATTCCCCACTCCTCCACCTGAGTGGGGGAGTCTTATCTGGTGAACCAGATGTGTTTCCGCACTCCTGCATTCCTGCTGGGTGACCTTGGGCTAGTCACAGTTCTTTGGAACTCTCTCAGCCCACCTCACAAGGTGTCTGCTGTGGGGAGAAGAGGGGAGAGGAGCTTGTAAGCCACCTTGAGTCTCCTTACAGGAGAGAAAGGTGGGGTATAAATCCAAACTCTTCTTCGAATAGCCCCTGTGATTCCTCCTTTTCCCCTTCACCCCATCTGCAGTCTCTCTCCCTTATTCGCCTTTTCTCAATACTGAGCACCCTTTTGAATTTCTACAACTATCCAATATGCAACTGAAGTTCTTTATTCCTGCCATGATATCTACCCACACGCAGATGTCACTTTTATTGTATCGGAGCTGGGGGGGTTTTAAGTTCCCCTTAAAGTTTTCATCTCTTTCTGCAAACTCAAGGTTCCTTCTAGATTTGCAGATAATACCTCTTGCCCTTGTGTGCCTCTCCTTGTGGGAATGTGTGTTTTTAATCCACTCTTGACTGTTAATAGATATCTCTCCTTACAGGAGAGAAAGGAGGGGAATAAATCCAAACTCTTCTTCTTCTTTTCTTTTGCTTGTTTCTGCCTCAAGGTCACTCCCAGATAACAGCCAAGTGCATCTGGCCTGGGAAAGGCATTGCAATTGAGCCCACACATTCCTACATAGCAAAGCTGTAATATAAGCTTTACCACATACTACAAGTAGGAACAGTCAGGATGTCAGGATGCCACGACCTTCTGGCCTTCCCTGGAGATACGGCAAGACCAAACAGTATAACCACAGGTCTTGACAAAGCGGCACCAGCTTCACCTCCAACACATCCCAACCAGAGGTGGGATCCAGCAGGTTCTCACAGGTTCCCGAGAGTAGGTTAATAATTATTTGTGTGTGCCGAGAGGGGGTTACTAATGGGTGATTTTGCCACATGATTTTTGCCTTAGTTACGCCCCTCCTCTCAGCAGTAGTGTGCAGAACTTGAAGCAGTCTAGCAGGAGGTGCACCGGCGTGCATGGCAGCCTGCGCCTGCGTGCATTCGTTTCCTGCCCAAGGACTGGCGCAGTGGCTGCGTCCTTGCCACAGCCACGGCCAGGAATGCCCCGCCCCCGGAATGCCCGCCCCCACCCCCGTCGTGTCCCGCCAGGCCCATTGGCGCTACGCCACAGTTTGAATCCCACCACCATGGGAACCTGTTACTTAAATTTTTGGATCCCACCACTGATCCCAACTGCATGACTTTAAGCTCATTGGGTTTGAACTTGGGCAGCCTGGCGTTGCAAGGGATGCTGGGCTAAGTACCAGAGGGGATGGATATGGGTACAGAGATCAATGAAGCCTCCCTCTTAGTCATAAAGATGGCAAGTCTGGGGACCCAAAGGCTTCACCTTTTCTCTCCCACATTTTATTCTCACACTGACCCTGTGCAGTAGATAAGGTTAAGGGTGCCCAACTGGCTCAAGATTACACAGCAAGCTTCCATGATAGGGTGGGGATTAAAACCCAGGTATCCCAGATCCTAGTCTGACACTATTACACCATGTCGCTCATTGATCAGACATCCTGGAAAACTTTCCTTTTTTTACTTAGCAGGACTTCTGCTTTGTTAAGTGCTATCAAGTCACTTCTGACTTATGGTGACCCTGTGAATTAATGACCTCCAAAACACCTCGCTGAGTTTTTCCACATCATTCATTTAAAATGTTTTGAGGCAGGAAATGAAATGTTCCCCCCCCCCCACGGAGTTCTGCATTGCTTTTACCCCGAAATGTCATATTTCCAACCTCAAAATGTTTTAAACGACATCCCCTTTAAAATGATTATCTGGCTGAAATGTTTTGAAAACATCTTTAGTTGCTGTGCAATCTGTTGACTCAATTTTTTTCCACCTCTTCAGCAAGCTGCATTGGAGGGTTAAAGGAGCTCGTGTATCTAATCTGGAGGAACCCGGGTTTGATTCCCAGCTCTGTCCGCCCTGAGCTAATGGAGGCTTTTTCTGGGGAATTCAGATTAGCCTGTACACTCCCACACACGCCAGCTGGGTGACCTTGGGCTAGTCACAGCTTCTCGGAGTCTCTCTCAGCCCCACCTCCACCTCACAGGGGTGTTTGTTTGTGAGGGGGGAAGGGCAAGGAGACTGTAAGGCCCTTTTGAGTCTCCTGCAGGAGAGAAAGGGGGGCTATAAATCCAAACTCCTCCCTCCTCCTCCTCCTCCTCCTCTCCTCCCTCCCTCCTCCTCCTCCTCCTCCTCCTCCTCCTCCTTCCTCCCTCCTCCTCCCCTTCTCCTTCTCCTCCTCCCTCCTCTTTCTTCTCTCTTCTTCTTCTTCTTTCTTTCTTCTTCTTCTTCTTTTCTCTTTTCTTTCTTCTTGTTACTTCTTCTTTCCTTCTTTAAGCACCTCTCTTCTTGTACCAACTTCTTCTTTCTTTCTTCTTCTTCTTCTTTCTTCTTCCTTGAACTTTCCCTCCCCTTGGCGCCATTTTTCTGGAGTTCACTCAGTTCCCCCTGCCTGTTTATTTCGCGACATTTCCCTGTTGTTCTTTTATTTTGGGGCAGTCAATCTTCAAAAGGATCAAGTGTACAAAGCGAGGTATAGAAGGCAGCACAAGAGCAATGAAGCACGGTGAAACACCAATTGCTTCATTGCAATTTGTTCCAAGGGGATGAGTGTGAGAAATTGTTTCCAGAAGGGGATGAGTGTGAAGAAAAACAGGAAGACTGAAAACATTTTATGAACGATGGCAGGAGATTTGTGCAAAAAAAAGGCTATAATTAACAGTCTTGCTCACATCCTGCAAACAAGAGAACTTCCTATACTGAAGGTCAATCCATCATAGGTTGTAATTCCCGCTGCCTTCAACTTTTCAGAAGAGATATTTTAAATGGAATTAGCCTCTGATTTAAATGTCTCTATACTACCAATAGATGATTTTTTTATACAGAAAAGAGTGAGGGTTTTATTTATAACACACATTTTATGTTTGAGGCGCTTAGATACTGCTGGGCAAAAAGAGTGAGTACACTTTTTTTCTAGCATAGGCCTTTCATAATGAATGCACTAGGTTTTGCACTAAAATAGTTACTGCAAGGAACACGATTACTGGTGATGTTTCAAAAGACGGTGGCCAGTTGCTGATGTGGTTACCAACACATTATTTCTGCTGGAAGAGAAAGCCACAAGGGCCAACATAGGCAATTGCTGTTGAAAGTGAAGAAGGACCCTGCGCTGTCTCTTAGCCTCAGGCTTCAGAGGGATTATAGAAAGTGAGGCTCATTCCGCACATGCAGAATAATGCACTTTCAAACTGCTTTCAGTGCTCTTTGAAGCTGTCTTGGAATAGCAAAATCCACTTGCAAACAGTTGTGAAAGTGGTTTGAAAATGCATTATTTTGCATGTGCGGAAAGGGCCTGAGAAAGATATTTTTAATTCACATGTGGTCTCGTTCACATTGAGCGTACATTCCCTTTGGATTCTCAGGTACACACACATTTTGCCCTCTTCAGCATGTCACCCCGCCCTAAGATCAGGGAATCTCTGCAGTTTCTAAAACCTCTTCAAGTGTGACCTTTTCGATCTCTTTTCAAGGAAAGTGAAAGAGATCTATGTGTATTAGGCTTTCTTCAGGTTTTCTCTCTCCTGACCTTTCCTCACCACGCAACAGCGGTACCCCCCCCCCTTCTGTGGGCCACCATTTCAAAATGATCAGAAAGTTTATGCTGAAGGTCTATCCCTGACGCATAGACCTTGTGAAAGTGTCATGAAATTGACATGGTCTAGCCAAGTAACGTAGACCAAAGCAGAACACACACACACACACACATATATACACACAAAGGTAGCAGGCAATCTTCCCAAATAGAGGTTGCACAGAAACAAGTGGAAATGGTAGGTGGGAGAGTGGGCCAAAATGGTGGATTGGGTCAGCTGGGGACACTTTGCAGGAGAATAATCCCTGTGTAAACAAAAATAAAAACTGTGGGAAAAACCAAAGCCAACAGCCACAAGTAAGTTATGCCTGCACAAATGGTCATAGATAGATCAGGATCCTGAACATCCTTTGTTTCTACAGCTCTGATGCTATCCTTTTGAATTATATGTGCTACTGTCAGGGAATCTTCCTTCTGTCTGACACCTTCTCCCCACACTCTTCTGTTCTACAGGATAGAGACAGGATTCGAATCTAGCCTTAGAATGGGCTTTCTGACAATAAAGGATTCATATTAGTTTTGCAAAGGTAAAGAGGCTCCGTATGTAGCTTTGTTTCTGAGCAATACGCACAAACCAGATAGGCTCTGCTGTGTTCTGTGCCTTGAGCACTCTGCTAGCTTAATATTCCTTCAGTTGTCTGCTGTCCCTTCCTGTTAGCTGGCCTGCTGTTCTCCTACCACCATATCTTCCCTATCTCATACACTACGAGTCATAGGCCCCTTCCGCACACGCAAAATAATGCGTTTTCAAACCACTTTCACAACTGTTTGCAAGTGGATGTTGCTATTCCGCACAGCTTCAAAGAGCACTGAAAGCAGTTTGAAAGTGCATTATTCTGCATGTGCGGAATGAGCCTTTATGACATCGTTCACCACATTCCTCCCCTCCAAACACATCTCTCCCACCAGAAGGCAAAGGATCCAAAAATCCAGACACACGATGGCATAATGCTGGGATAAATGGCTCGAGTGCAGTGAAGGGCCAACACTATTTCTCCATCTCCTCCTGCTCATTATCAAGTGGAATGTTTAAGCTAAGATGGAACTATGCTAAGCCTTCTAAGTTTTTTCTCCATCAAAAAGAACTCATAGCTGCCAATTAGAGTTCACAGCCAGGCTGGGAAATTCTTGGAGCTTTGGGGGCAGAGATGTATTCACAGTTTCTTAGACTTGGACAAATCTATCTCAGTTGATGGCTTCAGGAATTCAATGGGATTTACTTTCTCTCACAGTCACAATCACAATCACCTTTATTGGCATAAATTTACTTTCTCTCATAAACATGCACAAGCAACTTTAAAAATCCCCCCCCCCACCCCACCCTAGCCCCGAGAACAAAGTGAAGTGGTCTTTGTGATCTGGTTGCTTTGTGATTAGTTGCTTTGAATCTTTCCCTCTTTTGAAAAAATGACCCAAGAGCATTGCCAGCATGATTTAGTGGTTAAGAGCAGTGGACTCTAATCTGGTGGTTTGTTTCCCCACTCCTCCACATGAATCCTACTGGGCGACCTTGGGCCAGTCACAGTTCTCTCAGAACTCTCTCAGCTCACCTACCTCACAAGGTGCCTGTTGTAGGGAGGGGAAGGGAAGGTGATTGTGAGCTGCTTTGAGATTCCTTAAAGGTAGAGAAAAGGAGCATGGAAATCAGCTCTTCTTCTAGTACTGTGTCAACCCGCAAATATTGTGTAACTGGAGTTCTTGTTTCCTGGAGGCATAGATATAAAGGACTTGAGGTCATAGGCAGTTTGTCTGACCCTGTGCATGTAATAGGTATTAAACAAACACAGAGCTCTTAGAAGAATATGGAGGCAGTAGAAAATTATTAATCAGGCAAGGTTGTTGCTGTCCTTAACTAACCCACATCCTGCAAGTTGATTCACAGTTGAACCAAGGAGGGATGTGTGATGCTGCTGTTCAGCATACAGCTCTTTAAATGACAATGATGGCCTCATGGTTTCAAAAATTCTGCAGATTACCAGATCCAATGTTTATTTGTTTTCTATCCCATTTTTTTGGCAAGTTGGAAAATGCTGTGGCTGTTGTTATTGTTTTGTCTGGGGCTGGGATGAACATGTGTGGGGGATTAAGGTGCTTGTCAGTGGGTTGGGTTTTTTTGGTTTGGGAGGGAGTAGGGCAGTGGTGGTGAACCTATGGTTTTCCTCGATCTGATTACATTACAGCGCATGTAACATGTGTTCTTGCACAGACGCATCATAGGAAAAAAAAAACATATTTACTTTCATGACGCACCTTTGGTACCCTTTAACCTTCAGCCGATGCCAAAGCTCTGCATAAAGCCTTCCGTGCCGCTTTTTGAGCTGAAATCTTTTGCTGACAGGTTAGCGCCTGCTTAAATAGTTAGCACAACTGGCTGACGAGTGCGGCAGAATAGGCCACGCTCTTTTCCTCATAGCTACCGCTATGTGGAAAGAAATCACAGTCAGAGTTTATTTGAGAATTATCACTTCTGCATGGTTTGATACCGCTCCACTTCCGCCTTGACTGCTTGACGTTTCCATTTTCCCAGATTCCTTCTTCAGGCTGAGCACTTTAGCTGGAACTGCTTTTGCTTTTGTTACCTTCTTCCAAGGCTCTCCACTCGGCTGTTGGAGCTTTTGGCTCCCTCTTTAAGTCTCGGATTACTGGGGCGCTGAATTCTCTGGTGTCACTCTCACAGAGGCAGACTTAGGCATAGAGAAGGAGAAGTAAATTTGGGATAACATGGGGATCTGCACGCACTTTCCCTTACCCAAATCTCTTCCTCGAAATGCCCCGCTCTAGAGCACATGAGGTCAAATTCTGAGTTACAATGCTGCTTTTATCATCACTTTTAGATATCACACATTTTTCCACATAGGCAGGGTTATTAATCAATGCATGAAAACACGCCAGATAATTTTGCTCTGTATACTTACATTCCTGTCGACAAAAAGCATTCATTTTAAGTATTACATTGCGATCAAAAGACCCTTCAGAAGGCCAATGAATCCCCCCTTCCAGAACATAAAGCGGCCAAGTTTTTTTACACAGTTTAAAAAGTGTTTTCTTTTTCAGACAAGAAAATCCCAGTTCTTTCCTGTATTTCAATACACATTGCAATGGAGTTAGCCTCTCTGGCTTCACTGGTTGGTTACCCATGGTCCTCTTTGACCACTTACTTTTATCAAGCGTCCTTGGAAAAGATTTTTCTTCCTGCGGCCTGGCTACCCAGGATTTCTACAGTTAGTCCAGCTAACTTCCTAGATTTTGAGCTTTCCTCCCAAAACCTTTTACCTGTAACCCAACCATACTCCACACCTGCAAAGTTTACCTTGTACCAGAAAGTTTACCAGGTCTTTCCTTGAGGCTGTGAGGTGGTGATGAAGCAGTTTTTCACAGGCAAAAAGGCCCATGTGCGTGCTAAAAATTGCTTTACCTTCACACTCACAAATGGTCCCAATTCACTGCCACTTACAGTTCACAAAAGAGTTCCTTCAGTTTACAAAAAGAGTCATTTTCGCTAGTCCCTTCATGATTGTCGCCAAAACTGTGGGGCCAGAACCGCTCTCTGGTCCTACACAGCAAGATTAGTTTTAAGAAAAACTAAGTTAGAAATAAAAGCAAGGCATCTGATATTAGAAAAACAAACAGACAGTTTACTTAGCAGAATATAGCAAGTTACAGAATGTGAACACTCCCCAGTGCCCTCGAGTGATAGACCCAGAATTCAGAACGTTACAGAATACAGATAAGTTACAGAAGGTGACCTCTCCCTAAGGAGGCACGCCCCAATACAATGCTTAGAATGTTACAGGAGATTGCCTTCTCCTGGGTGGCTCTCGAAGGAGGCACGGAATTTAGAATGTTACAGGAGGTGACCTCTCCCAAGGGAGAGGCCCGCCCAGCAGAGGAAAACCTGAGTTTTTGTAGATGCAAAGACGTCACACAGTCCTTCCCCTTACTCTACGTATTACGATCCATATGTGTTCAAACTCCATTGGTCAGATCTGTCTCCTTGTCACAAATAAAGACAGCCTATATTTCTCACATTATTTTTACATTCCAATGCTGCCTAGCACATGGCCTCTCTGTCCTGCCCATATATGCAAAAGACAATCATAAAGGACAGTAAAAGGTGTGGCCACTCCGCCAAGGAAAAACCCGTTTACTGAGTTTGGCTCACAGAGAGACATATGTCCTCAAGGTATGCAGAACATTCTTTTTTGTCATAAAACTTCTCTGATTCCCTGGTTTGATAACAAAACATGATTCTAACAATTATACAATTATTCTAAGACAATAGAATTATAGTGAAATACAAGTACAGGTGAATTACTCATTTATCTCATCTATCATTTGTGTGTTCATTCAACTATATAGAAAAACCACTTTGTAATTTAACTAATCACATTGGTTTAGCTAGTTCTAACCCAAAAACCTAACCAAGAAAACAAGGTAATAAAATTGCATCTTGTCTTCTGTCACGTAGGCCCTCAGTGCCAAGATACTGAAGATGTTATCTTGCTGGCCTGCATATTCACTGAGAAACCTGGTGACATTCCTTTGACCTGTTGCTAAAACATGCAGGCTTGCTGGTCTCCTACACAGAAGCTCCATTTTGATTCATTGCAATCTCTGGTTCATTTGGATTAATCTTCCTTGATTAAACAATTTTAATACACATTCTGGCCCATCTCCACAAAACCTAAGACCTAGTTTTGGGGAATCAGTGTAGGTAACCCTGTTAAGGGCTGTTAAATCCCACTGATTTTCATGTGAAGAACTACAGCGCGATCCTTTACCTGGGAGTAAGCTCGGTTGCTGGCAATGGGTCGTGATTCACCAGTTGGAAGAGTTGCACAGTTGCTTCAAAGCAAAGCCACCGACTACCACCAAGCTTACCCCGGAGTAACGCACGCCTCGGAACCAACCGTTTTTTCTAAACTACTTCTAAACTTCTGGCACTTTGCGATAAATAAGTGGGTTTTGGGTTGCAATTTGGGCACTCGGTCTCGAAAAGGTTCACCATCGCTGGAGTAGGATTTGCTGTGTGTTTGGGAGAATGGTCACTTGGTCTGAGGGTTGGGGTTGTACACATGGGGGATTGGGGCATTTTTTTGTCAGCGTGCTGGCTGGGGGTTGTTTGGGAGGGGGTAGGGCATGCTGGGTGTTTCAGAGGCTGGTCACTTGGGTCTGGGGGTTGGGATAAGGGAGTGCAGGGATGGGCGGAGGGACATCTGAAGATAGAAACTGTTTTTTTCCTTTAAAAAATTAACCCCCAAACTGCCTTTTCTTGGAGTGGAGGTGTTCCAAACCGTTGATCATTTTAATTGCCCCTCTCTGCATCCAAATGACTGCGTACAGCATTATAATAATTGTACGCAGGTTGTACAGTTGACTGTACATGAGCAAGAAATCACAATTTGGCCGCAGAGGCAAATAGCTGGGCGAGCTTAAGCAGGATTACTCAAAAGTATCCAACGGGGCTTATTCCCAGGAAAGCATCCTTTGAACTGCAGATTTAATAATGTTGTGTGTCAAGCAGTTATTTCTCTCAGATTTCACATAAATGATGGCTCAACATGATATACAATTGAAATGTTGTTAAGGATTTTCTTCAGAAACCAGGTAGAAAAGCCCTAATGAGCAATATAAAGCACAGAAAGTCAAAATGCAATAATTCTGTTTTAATGGACAAATGTTCAAAGCCATCTTTAAAAATCTCTGTATTTCACACATGCATTCCAGCAGTGGGAAGGGGATGAACATTTCTTGAATTGTGGAGGATCGTCCACATTATGTTCTAAATAAGCATAAGCATTTTAAGCATAAGCATTTTATTGTCATTGTGCACGCACAACGAAATTTACAGCAGCATTCCTCGATGCACACCATTTCAGACTCATACATCATCCTCACTTTCCCCTTCCTCCACCCATCCCTACACAGCCCCAAATACATCAATATGAAGCAGCGGAGTTTAGCATAGCCACAGCTATTAAATTAAAATTACCCCTTATATGCAAAAGAACCCAGGAATAAATGTACTGAAACAATGGATCCCCAATGTTTCAGCCTTTGAGAAACTAATTTATTTGTTAATTGATACTGATTCTTTGCGGCTCGTTTTGTCCTTGCGATTAGGTAGATCAAAGCCAAAGTGCTTGCAAGGAAAACTTCAGTTTGAGAGGCTGACCAACTTCATCTCTGTGCTTGTAGACTGTGCTTGTGTGTTATCTTTAGTCTTTGTGTTGTCAGAGCTTATACATTTTACTATTTGTAAACCAGCAGGGGCGAAAAACGCCATCTGAAGTGATTTGGGGAACCGCCGCACTGATTTAACAGCCCCTACTACTGGCTTCCTCCTCCTCGCCTGTGCTATCAGCCAGGAATGTACCCACGATTGGCCTAATTGTTACAAGGCACGACGGGAATTGAAGTTCTCCATCGTGGCCGCTCCTATGGCAGGCCGGTACTGAGTCCCCACAGGAAAACTACATTTCCCACCATCCCTTTCGCTGGAGCGAGGCTGACGGAGAAAACCATGTCCGGTGACGGGAGGCGAAGCGCTTCCCCTCCTCTTTCTTGCGGCTGCCTTGCGCGGCCGCGCTGCCAAGGAGGGGGAGAAACCATTTTATTGCTTGAGGAGGGGGAGCTCCGTCTTTCTCCCCCTCCTGCGCGGGGAGCGATGGGACTCCCCAAGCCCGGGCGTGGGGCTGCGAGCGGCTAATGCGGGGCTGCCCTCTGCACCATCCCGGCTGCAGCCTGCCTGGCACTGGTTCCCCCTTGCAAGCTGCTGGGCGTTATCTTTCATTCCTCCTTCATTTTCCGGATCGTTGTCTATTTTAACCCTTGAGCTGCCCTTTCCTCTCGACTCTTTTCTTCTGCGGAACTCCCCGCCTCTTGATTGTTCACTTTGGAAAGGGAGGAGCGCAGCGCCGGTTCCGTGGGTCTGTGAAATCTCTCCCCGCTACGGTTGAAACGATTGCAGTAAAAAAACAAACAAACCCAACCCCCCAAAATCTGGTGTCTTCATTCCCTTGGCGGATAAGGGATGTCGCTGTGGCTTTGCTCTTCCTCCTCTCGGCGGACTGTGCGTTGCAACTGGAAAGACCCAAAGAGCCGCGGCTTCTGACTGCGAAAATGTGGCAGAGCGTTGGCTTGACCCTGCTGGTCATCGTGGCCACTCTGGTTTGCGTCCTACTCTTTATGCTTTGCGGTGAGTATGCATGCCAACCTCCCGGGCCAAGCTGGCTTTTAGGATGCCTCCTCGCCAATAAAGGTCTCTCTGCCCCCCTGAGATCCTTTTCCCCACCTCTGGTTTGAAGCTTTACAATAATAAAAAAATTAAGTGATTCTGGGGAGCTTGGGTAGAGGCATGCCACGACTTAGTCCTAAACTGTGCAGTTTGTGAGGGATATGTGTCAATGGCTACGTTTTCAACCTGTTGCTTGGAAAGTTACTTTGGGTGTGTGTGTTTGTGTGCGTGACTCTAAGGCATGGATTCGTGTGCATGTGTGTGCAGGGATGAGGAAGCAAGTCCAGGGGCCAGAACCGGGTTAAATTCTGCTTCCCACCCATCCAGTCTGAAAATCTGAACATTTATTGTGATGCAACTGCAATCGCACCGGTGATAAGCGAAAATGCTCCTTGTCAGTGGGAGATGCTGGAGTGCCCATTGGACATACCCAGGGTCATAATACTCATAAGGTTGACTAGGCTGAAGCCTAGGGGCCCCGCAGGGATTAGGGGCCCGTCAATTTTTATTTTTATTTTTTTGCTGAGACACCGTTACCAGTGCCCTACATTCAGCCATATGCGGAACGAGCAGTCTTTATGTAAAGAAAACCTGAGAGGTTTCAAGGCATACTTGTAAGTCAGCTGAGATTTGTTTTGTGTCATTGTGGGTTGGGGGGAAGGGAAACAGCTGGCCAGTAGTGCACTGGGATCAGGGTTTGAATCATAGAGTAGAATCATAGAGCTGAAAGAGTCCACAAGGGCAATCAAGTCCAACCCTCTGTCATAGAAAAAAGAAGAGAAGAGTTTGCATTTACATCCCCCCTTTCTCTCCTGCAGGAGACTCAAAGGGGTTTACAATCTCCTTGCCCTTCCCCCCTCACAACAAACACCCTGTGAGGTGG